>NW_023596818.1:4687799-4710215 GCF_011947565.3 Pollicipes pollicipes
ACTCTGGCAAAGACCCCTGGCTCCACCACAAACCCCCGCCGACCCTCGCTTAACTCCGGCAAAGACCCCTGGCTCCATCGGACAGGCAACTCATTCTAGCCATGACCGTTGCATGTCTTGGATTGACGCCTGACTAAACCAGGACCCTGAAACTTGCCTTGATCCACTCGGCTCATTTTTGGCTATGAAACAAGGGATGAGAACGTTTCCTTCCGGAAAGCCAATATTTTCCGGTCGAACAAACTAACTCAGGCTATTCGCGGCGTGTCTGATCTGGGCATTGAAAGCCCGGTAAATGGCTCTCATCCTTAAAACAAAAACTCTCCTCAGACAAAGGCCATCTTCAGAACTACCGAATTCTGCAGAAAAATGTTGGTGTCTCGCTCCATCCCGCGCAGAACACTACCAAGGGGATAATCTTCCCTCCTCAAATGCAAGTTATGGCCGGGGCAAAATTATTGATGGGCTTCGCGCAAAGACGGTTTGTTACGTCCTCGTCTGACAACCTTCGGAGGTGGCCAAAGTGGTGACACCAGTCTGCTCGTCCTCACTTCCCAAACAAATCCACTGCCGGAAGCTCTCCTTGCTGGCCATCCTCGCTTCTCTGCCCGATTTTTCATTCCGAACCCAATCCGCTCCTGCGAGTGGCAACGGCTCGGTCATGGGAGCTAAATATGCAGAGAGTGCTCGCTGTCAGAAGTGTGTATACTGTGCATAATGTATACAAGAGCTGTGCAACCTTGGGTATCTATAGATGTGCAACGCACTATTTCCAACCAAAGAAAAAACGGTGTAGTGGTCACCTAGACCCGGTTAGGGCTTCACACCTTTCATTTGGATGGTATATGAATTTGATCTAAGTTGGCCTCAGATGACCTCTAGGACACCCTAGATTGTGCTTTTGTGTCTGGAATAGTTTGTTCCACAGCTACACCCTGTACATAACGTGGTCAAAAGCACATTGTGAAGAAAGCAAAAAAGTATCGTTCTTTTGGGCTACTGGTAGACCAATTTTGAACGGTGACCTGATCTGAACTGGCCCTTGTAGGGGAAAAAATGGTCGCATGGACACCCCACAGTCTTAACACTTACTTATGTGCCCTCAAGATCCGTCTTGACGTGTTAACATGTGTTTTAACTGCATCTACCAGAACGACCTTTTTTACTTCGTGGCCTCTGGTGACCACACGTTTGACCTAGGTTAAAGAACGCAGTGTGCACCCTTCATGATTTGACGAGACCTTCACAACGGCATAATTTGCTTTTCTTACACGACGTCTGGAAATTGGAGATTCAAGGGGAAGTGAACTTCCTTCTTCCCCCCTCCAGTCCCCCCCCCCCCCATCCCGCCCGGGCGCGGCTGTCTGAGACCCCGGCCGGGCGCATGCTAAATCTCATCGGCAAATTTTGAATGCATGTGAACTATAATTTTCTCAAGTTCATGTCTGTGACCTTATTTTATCGAGACGGAGAGCATAAGATCATGCTCATTGTAAACATAATAGCATGCTCATAATTTATTCGACGTTCTGTTAATGACAAACTTGCACACGTTCTGCGAAGTTAAAGATAGCTGGCGCGAAGACGAACGTGACCTTTGTTTTACCTGTGTCTGACAAGTTAAGTTTCCCAAATATTAGGACTGGGCTGAATGGTGAAATACTGACAGAACTTCCCGAAATAAATGCACCCATAAACGTGCTTTTGCACAGCTTCAGTCTATTCTCTCGAAACATAGGAGTGAAGCAAAACAAAAAGTGCGGCTGGAGACCCATGAACCGAATCGGAAACATCACTCTCTGGTCGTGAATGTGACAGCATAAACATACCTCATCAATGATCTGCTTTCATGCTTTCCCAAACGCCTGATATATTTTTTCCCTAATAATACGCTCAACATCCCACCAAATCATCATAAATTCATGCAACCTACCAGAGTAACGCATTCACCTGCTATTTCATGAGATTCTTCGCCATAAGGCTATGCCTTGCACATCCCATGGCCAGTCCGTAGGTCAAAAAGTAAATATACACGCACTGTCTTTTGTTGAACGATTATTTTACCTTTGCATAATTCATGCAAAATTGGTTTGCCAGTATAGCATTTATCACTATCATGTGACGTCCAGAGAAGGCAATTTTGTGGTGACGCGTAAAAATTGTCAACTCATACACCCCTCAGTTTTGCGAGATTTCAGCAAGAGTGAATTGCCCATTGGTAGCCCCAAATCAACAAAGGGGGAGGCAAGTTAACATTGCAGAGGCCAGGTTCCTCACACGGGAGCAAGTAACACCTCAGCCTATAATCTTTGCTAATGTGTAGCAGCTAAGTCGCTTGGTACCTACGCACATAGTATCCACTCACTTATCCAGGGATGAAGGGAATTGATGAAAGGACGTCATTGATTGTTTGTTGCGAATCACATGCAGTCTAAGCCAATCGCCCCAGCTAACTTTCACGCGTGCACGCAACAGTCACAACCCTTGATCACAACAAAGGCGGGGACAACACTCGAACCTAGGCGATGGAAACACCAATTGATCCAAGGCCGTTAATTAAATGCAGGGCTCAAAGGCCGTAACCGGTGCACCGGGGTACAATTGTACCCTGAACGGCGGCCGAACGGCACACATGGGCGTGATTTCAGGGGACGGTAGAAGTGCGCTTTCTGAAGATGAATCTTCAGTTTGCCTGGTTTGGACGTCCGTAGCATTACTCCAAGACCTACCAGTCGTGCCCCACAATCTTTATCTCGCGTCTTGAGGCCCATAGAGGTCTAGTCAAAGAGATACAGTGAGAAACCAAGATCCCGGGCCTTGTTTTGTCGAAAGAACCGGTGGGAACAAGGATCCAGAGTCTTGTGTTGTCGAAATAACCAGTGGAAACCAGGATCCGGAATCTCGTTTTGTAGAAAGAACCAGTGGGATCCAGGAACCAATGTTAGGAACCAGGCACATGTCTGGTTCTGACTCATTCCTTTCTCCACATCGGTTTTCGGCTTGTCAATTTGTTGTCACAAAAGCACGGTGCTAATAACCAGTGCACTGTGCTATTAACTTTTGAACATCAGAATATTCATCACAAGGAGCACTAATGTCCGTCAAACAGTCATGACCCCCCAAGGTCACCATTCAAGGTCCACGTGATTCGAAGTGCGGAGAACTCAATATCACCCCAAAATCACCGGCTGATTTAAAACTACCCAGGACCAGAATAATCACCACAGAAAAAAACGGCGTCCGTCAAAAGGTCTTGACCCATCAAGGTCACCCTTCAACATCAGTTATGAGGCTCAAAGGACGGGAACTCTTCGTCACCAAAAAAATTACTGGCCGATTTGAAATTGTAAGCATCAAAAACATTTACAAAGCGCAAGTGCTAGCGTCTGTCAAAAATGTCCTGAGCGTTCAAAGTGACCGTTCAGCATCAAACGCGGGGCTCAAAGGACGAAAAACTCAATATCTTGAAGAAAGTCCCGGTCCATTTTAAACTTGTAAAAGTCAAATATTTACCACAGAAAGACCTAAGCGTCCGTCAAAAAGTCCTGATTTCTTAAGGTAGATCTGCAAAGTCAAACGCGGGCTTAAAGGACCGGGAAATGCATATAGCCGAAAAAATTACCGGCCATTTTAACTTTCCAAAGCACCAAAATGTACACTACAGAATAACTACAGTTCGTCAAACTTGTCCCCGTTTGTTGAACCCGCGTTTGACCTTGAAGAATGACCTTGAGAGGTCAGGACTTTATAACAGACGCTTAGTTCTTTCTCTGGTAATATTCTGACACTTGCAAGTTTAAAATTAGCCGGTTATTTTTTATGATATTTGGTTCCCTGTTCTTTGAGGCAGCGTTTGACCTTGAAGGGTGACAATGAGAGGTCAGGACTTTGTAACGGACGCTGGTTCTTTCTCAAGTGAATATTCTGATATTTGCAAGTTTAAATCGGCGGGCAATTTTTGGTGATATGGAGTTCCTCGTCTCTTAAGCCCGCATTTGACCTTGAAGGGTGACTTTTAGAGGCTCAGGAATTTTTGACGGACGCTAGCTCTTGCACATGTGAATATTTTGATGTCTGCAGCTTGCAAATCGGCCGGTCATTTTCTGGTGATTTTGAGTTCCCTGTCCTTTGGCCCGGCTTTTGGCCACGAAGATCGCATGATATTGCAAAATAATGGTCATTTCCGTGCCATAGTTCACCTTGAGACCTTTTTTAAAAGAAATTGGAACTCGTTGCTGAATAAATCGTTGAATTAATGGCGAACTTCATGGACATACAGCTGTCTGCCCTGTGTACTTCCAAAGAACAGGGAGACGTGACAGAGCAAGGCAGGCAAAGCAGGATATGCAGCACATCTAGCCCAGAGCAGCACACCGGCCAGGTCGGGACCGACAACAGGGCAGAACGAAGGACAAGACAGGAGATGACGGAACAGGACATAGCGGAGGGGAGCGACGGACATTACAAATAAACATACAAGACGCAGTTCGGGATTGGAGAAAGAAGAACACGTCATGCTATTCGATTCATCAGGATTTGCGAGCTATCATTTGAAGCATGCGATGTCTTTCAGCACAAGACAATGTTAATGGAATTCAAAAGCTAGGGTGCGAGTGCCTAAAAGTGCAAATCAATTCAGTAACGTTAGATCCAAAATTTGCTTCTTCTAAAAATATTGCTGAAAGTCCAATAAGGATTCATGCCAAAAATAATTAAGTACCAACTGTTTCAAAACGACTATTTTAGATTGGTTGCCGCCACATGCGTTCGAACATTTCCACAAAAACCTTTTGAATGTCCAAGTACTCCGCATGCGCTCATGGATATCGAACCCTGATGTCGAAGAAGTCATTGAATAGTGATCGTTCTAACTAGGTGGGGGGGGGGGGGGGGGGGGGGGGGGCGGACTGCTAGGAACACAACATTGATACAATAACTGGCTCGTCCGGATTTGAATCCGGGACCCTCTCGCACCCGAAGCGAGAATCATATACCCCTAGACCACGACCGACAAAACACAATGTAACTCCTGGTTGCGAGCCGTGTTATTACTTTCACATCGCGAGTCGACAGTTCCGGACCCACTTTCCGCACCCACTACCGTCTCACTAGCCCGTAACGTAAGGCACTGGTTATTAGTGCGGGTCATTTGTGTAAACAACTTGGTAAACTGAAAACCAGTGCAGAAAAAGGACTGAGACAGGGCAGGGCCGGAAGAACCACCATGGGGTGGTAGCCCACGGTGGACCAACGTGGAGGACAAAACGAAAAGGGGTGGGCACGGCAGATAAAAAAGGAGGGATATCGGGCAGATGATTCTGAGCAAAGGGCAGAGATCCAAGACTGGGGGCAGAATCGGAGAGAGAGGGCAGCGGACGAGAGGGAGGCAAAGTACAGAAAGCAGATCAGAGATCCGTTTTGTCTTGCATGCCGTGCCACACAAATGCCACGGCACGGTCGCGCCAATGAGGCTGGAAGGTTGCATTTGGTTTACTTTTGCAGCACATTAAACATTCATACCGATTTACCTAGTTAACCAGCCATCTCTCTTAAGTTGCGTTATCTTTTTCGTTTGCTCATTGGCCATCGCTTAGTGTTACAACCACAAGGCCGACGCCGCACGGCCTGGAGACTGCAACGTCGGGCGTCGAGACTGTTGTTGCTATGACTTGCGAGCGCGCGTGTTCAAGACCATATTGCGTAGTTTTCTAACCAGTAATTAGTTCTGACGGGATTTTGAGCATTTTAATACGAACATGGCTTAGCCATGTTAATACAAATTAGGAACCCCATTTCATTTGCAATCTACGATCAGAAAGAACTTAACATCTCTGGAGAACACAGAAAAACACGGAGCTGGAGTCTATGTGACAATTATTGGACTACCTGCGGATATCAGGGAGATTGTTGCGTCAATGAGGGTTCCTGTGCTGATCCGGGGCTAAATGTACGGGTCAAAAGGCCTCCTGGGCCAGGGATGGGAACAATGCGATATTATATATCCTTCTAATGGCCTCCGGAACGACCAAGAGATCCCGCCCCGTGTCACCAGAATGATAGCCAGAAGGCACTTCGCGATGGGACGAAGTGGCCTTTTAGCCCTGACCGGAAACGGTCCAGGGCTGAAGGTGATCCCTTGGTGTTCAACTCAAGAGGCCCCTTGCCCGGAAGGAAATAAGGGGTCCCATTATTGTTGAGTAAATTGGGGGTCTCATTATTGCTGAATAGGCTGGGTAGAAATGAGCTTCAAAAAACGAGCGGGGTCATGCGAGGTTTGCCTGAGAGCAGTCATTTTTCAGAATGTATTATTGAAACAAATTACATAAAGAGGCTTGAACATGCCCGCCCGCAACCTCGAGAGCAAGAACAAGGATGGTCTGGGTTGCACGTTCCGTAAAACCGAAAAGTTTCGGCCGCTGCAAGTGCCACCATACGGCGGGCGCCGTGTTAATCTGTTTTCTAGATAGATAACTGGCTGCAAAACGCGAAAAATAGATATTCCATATTTACTCTTCCAGTTCAACCACCAGACTCCAGCCCCACTTCGCGGTGCTTTAAGGGCCAATCCGTTTTTATGAGTCAAAAAATTGCATACGTGAAAAATGCCCTCAGACTGCCCGCTAAATGTAAGATCTGATGTCATGAAGAAGTTACAAGGATGCTGTTTTCAGAAGCGTCGTCATTTTCGTTCACCCGTTGGCCACAACATAGTGATGGCTGGTGAGCTGGCCCTTGCGCGGACCCGGTGGAGACTGCAACGCCTGGCATCGAGGCTTGTGTTTCTAAGATTTTCGAGTGCGCTTGCTCAAAATTACGTCACATGACTTATACTACCAGTCGAGATAAGTGTCTAAAGATCATAATTTCAGAAGCATCGTCATTTTCGTCCACCGGTCGGCAACGGCTAAGAGTTAGCTACTGGGCCAACGCTCGGCGGACAACGGAGACTGCAACGCCTAGTGTCGAGGTTTTTATTGCTAAGATTTGCGAGCGCGCATGTTAAAAACACGTTGCATAAATTGCATCACCAATCGATTCGGACTGAATGGTGAATATTTTCAGGCAAACATGGCTCAGCCATGTTAATACACATTGTTGACCACTCATTCTGCAATCAAATTTTCATCCTCAAATTTGGATCAAACATATCGGTCTACAACCTAGCTTCACAACGTTCTCAATGCCTGTGGAACACAGATAAAAAAATCTGACAAAGCTTCTGAATGTTATCGGCTTAGAAAGAGCCAACTGACCATTGTAAATTAAGAAGGGCGATGATTTATTCCAAGCAGTCGTTCAACACCTGATTTCTGCAGTTTATTGACCTCAAACTACAAACAGAATTGAGCTCACGGTAGCTCCTGGTTTCTGTTCTGGTTGCGATGCAAAAACAACAATAAAACAAAGAAAACCCTGTCACTTGTTAACAAGCAAGCTTTATCCGGGGATTTTGGGGGATCACCATAAGATGGGCTTTTGTCAACCTTGTGTTCCCCCTTGGCAAGGCCCTGGCAACGCCCCTGCCTACACACAAAAGCAGATCAAGTCGTATACGTTGCATGATGGGCAATGAAGTGTCTTTTGGGTCAATTCAAACCTAAGGCAAACAGCTTCCCGGAAGCTTTGTTTCTGCGATGGTGTGGTGTAAGGGAAGGTAATTCGGAAAAAAATGCTGTTGCAGGTGTCCAACACATGTTTCATACACCATGCAGTAGCAACGCTCATCCAAAAGTATGCAACAAAGAGGTCATGCGATCAGTTCGCGGTCAGTCATGCGGGAGACATCCGGGCCAGGGCAGTGGCCACCGGCGGCGGACACGAGCAGGGCCCAGGTAAAGAACATATGACAGATGGGCCTTATTATGTGGCTTGTTTCTTAAAAGAGAACTCCAGTCTTATGGATTCTGTCACATTGCTTTCTGGTAGTTTCAAGCTCCCGAATTTGTTTCCGCCTAAAATGCTGCTACAAGTCTTAACTCTTGAAAAGCAGCCAGCGAAATAAAGGCGCATGAAAAATCTGTCGCACTGTGAGCCATCGATTCACATTCCAAATTCTCATCAACCTATGTCCAGGCCGCATTTGGGCATCTACACTGTGGAGGCAGATGCTTCCTCAATGACCCAAAATGCCTACTCGCTCGTGGAATTTCCGCCTCCCCAGGAAAGACAACGTTAAAATGGAGGAATAATCTTGGAAAGCTGGATGGCCTTCTTTGCCAACTGACTGGATCATTCGAATAGGCAATATCGTGCACAGTGAGAACAGATCCAGATGCATAGCTAGCATAGCAGCCATGACATTTGAATAAAGAGCGATAACAACCTGCATCCCTAACCCCCCCCCCCCCCTCCACCCGGTCATCGGGCTCGCTTTCCAGAAAAAGTTGCTGAAGTACACCCTGAGCTTGCCCCTACCCCACTTTTTGAAGCGTTCCTACGCCTATGCGAGTCCAGCATCTGTCCCCCTAAACCACGGAGACGGCTTCGTTCCATGCTTTCTGTCCTGTCTCCTCCTCTGTGATAACCTACCCCTGTTCTGCACTGTCATTTACTGAGCCCTGAACTCTCTGTCTTTTCCTGCCCCCGTTCGTTTAGTCCTCCGTCCTGTTCTGTCCTCTGTCCTGCTCTGTTTTGTTCTACTCTGTATCGTGTCTTCTGTGGTACTCTGAGCATAGGGAACAGCACACAACGTGAAGCGCGAAGTTAGCTTAAAATATCGGTTCTTCTGCACGGAACGAGCCACTTTCTAATTAAGTTGTTTGCATGCATCGCCAGGCGGTTAATATTTCCCATATACACCAACGTGATCACAATGGTACTGGCCAAGCCCCGCTGCTGGGCCTACGCTCCCCGGCGGCAGTATGAAGCCAGTGCTTGACGTCATGAGATGTGAGATGATGATGGGTGTGGCCAATCTGCTCGGAGATGTACATCGCACGAAGTGAAAGTAACGGGACGAGCCAGAATTGGACCGTTTAACAGGATATTGTCGGCTCGTTGGTCTAGGGGTATGATTCTCGCTTAGGGTGCGAGAGGTCACGGGTTCAAATCCCGGACGAGCCCAGTTATTGCTTTCAGAGGTATCGTCTCGTCATCCACATCAATGAAATTGGCACACATGAGTTCCTGGAGCACTTTGCGCTGCGCTAACGCCTGTGTGAAGTCATTCAAATAGCACATTAGTCGAACCTACCAACTGTAGGCACGTCCAAGTGCCGGGTGGAAGGAAACGTGGGGCGGACCAGGCGCATGGACCTGCCCCTGAACCTCGTGTTGGTCGGGCCAACGCATTCCTGCGGAACGTGGGGTCTTTCAGACAGGTCGACAGAAATTTCACATTCGAATCAGGTGATTGGGTACATCACTTGGTCTGCGACAGGCTTACTGTTGTTTGGGTACTTTGATTTGGGCGCGCTCAGCGCTGCGACGGGATTTCGTAGGTGGTTGCTGAATTGGTTTAGAGCGGGCCCAGGGTTGAAGGCAGGGGTGGCGCAGTTTCCCATTTATTTTTTTATTTTAAATCCTCTTCCCAGCACAGAGCATCCAATCAAGAGCATGCGAACAGCCAGTGTTGTCGTGGTCTGCCGGTACGGTAGAGCCTCCTTACATTTTAGGGGGGACTGCAAGATATGTTCGCCGTCAGCCAACGACAAGGAGGCGGCTGTTCCCTGCACTCGGTGGCGCTGCCCTTCGGTGACATTCTGTGCCTGCAGCTCCAGCGCGACCAGAAACAAAAATTCCAAGAGGTTGAAGGCAGGGACGGAATGGTTGAGACGCAGCCTCTAACGAAATCAAATAAAAGACCCGTTAAGTTGTTGCCACCATGCAACATGAAACGAATTCCTAACCGTTAGACGGCAGGGGGACGAACACTTATGACGATGGCTTTCTGATAAGTAATGAGTGGTGAGACCAAAAAATTAAGCGCCAGCTATACTAGATGACTGTGAAAATTTACCACCAGCCCGCTACGACCAAGCACTTCGCGTCCTTCTTGATCGGAACCCGAATGCGCGGGGACAAGCTGGTAAGTGATCACGTGCTGCCATTAGTCGGCTTATTTGCTGTGAAAAAGCCCACGGCACTTGCTCACTGAACACCTCAGGCACGAACCATTTTGGCATTCGCCTTCTGGACTGGGCTGGACTGGGTAAGACGCATGGCCTGCTGCCTGTCGGCCACGGCACATCCCACTGATAGGGAAACCCAGGGCAGACGTAAGGCTGCCGACACCGCAGCCCACACCGCCACCAGGAAACATCGGCACGATCACGTACCAGAGGGGTGACGGCAGGTCAGATGGTGCCCTTTGGCGCCACAAACAAGTTCAAAATTACACTTCAGGATACACAACTGAGCACAGTACCGAAAGGTGGTAATGACATTTGGGAGCATTTACGGAGTTCTTTCCTTGGGATGCTGTTTTCTGGTGACAGCGTTGGCTGCGATCTTGGTATATTTGTACGTGCGATGGATACACACTGTGCACTGCTCTTAGGGATATTCCGTGATGTCAGGACAGAACGCGGGTCAGACGAAAGAACAGAGGACAGAATAAGGCGGGATGCAATCTGTCATTTTAATAATCAAATACCTTGCCCTTTTCCATTGTCCTCTGGTTGTGCATTGCGGGCCAGCATCGGTCTAAAAAGCGACAGGATATGAGAAGACTGGCTTTGCCTTGTTCTGTCACTTACTCTCTCGCTCGTCCATGCTCTGACTTTTGTCGTCTGAACTGTGCCCCATCCATAAATCTATATGACGCATGAACTCGTGTGGTATATGGTTTTGTGACAAGTATTGCCTCCTTTGCCGTAAGTAGATTCCCGTCCTTTATGCGCTGTTCCTATTATCTGTCGACCGCGTCCTCCGTCCTGCGCTGTCTTTTGTCCCGCCCCGTCCCCATGCTGTTCTCTGTCCGTTCTTATCCTCTGTTCTGCCCTGTCCTCCGTTCTGCCTGCGCACCGTTCCTATCCCGCCCAGGTGTCCTATTCAGTGCTCTGTGTCCTGATCGTCCTGCACGCCTTCCTCTGTCCTGTCACCTTGTCCTGGGACGGGAGAGAGGCCGGACAGCTTCAGTTCATCCGTCTCGGAAAGTGAAAACATGTGAGCCTGAAGTTAAAATAGTGCTACCTGCGAACGACAGAAAACTTTTTAACGTCCGCGATTCCAATCGTCACCGCATAGTCTTGGTGCAAAGGCTATGCCTTCTGTTGACATTCTGTAACCAGTGCCTCACATCATAGGCTTGTTGTGAGCCGACGATGGATGTGGTAAGTGCTCCCAGAGCCGTTAACTGATCGATGTGAAAGAAACGACGCGGGCGGAAATTGGGACGTTGCGAATCTGCGCATCGGCTCGTTGGTCTAGGGGTATGATTCTCGCTTTGGGTGCGAGAGGTCCCGGGTTCAAATCCCGGACGAGCCCGGTTGTTTACAAGTGAAGGATTTGGCTTTCACTTTGATGCTTTCACCTGCACATTGGTTACAGGTCATTGCACGCCGCGCCTTTGTGAGTTTCGGGGTATGTCCCCTGGTTAGACTTAAGTTTAGGGGTGAAATGAGCTAATGCATTGAACTATGATGGTGATTCAAAATACCCGTTGGACAGAGGCAAAGCATCATTTTTAATTGTTGGCGTTAAGGTGTTTATTATTGTTAACATCTGCGGTAATCCAATCAGAATCGGCGATTACCAACACCATACGCAAAAAAGCTAGAGGCCTTACTGGATTAAAAGACATCGAGACGGCGTTGGAAAATTACGATGTTGTTCGAATCTGCCATAAAGTAATATCAACTACCCATCGTCGTTGTTGCCATTATATATTCGCATGCCCTCCGCAACACATGTACTTTCTTTGCGAACACTACAGGTAACTGCAACTACAATTATGTATGAAGAGATCATATCTCATCATCGTATATGATATACCAACACATAATCATCTTATATATTTTGAGCTTAGTCCTTCAACCTTAGAACGTGCCAATAACGCTAGGCTTGAGCCTTCACGTCGCGGACTTGGTCTGATGGTTGCCATGTGAGTCTCTTTTAAAACATGGAGCTACCAGGAGAATACATATTCGCACTCGCAACTCCACGACACTCAGCAGGGTGCAGACATCTCCATGCGCTTTCACACGGCGAGTAAGTAGCGTTTCAACAACAGCATCTGGACTCGTTCAGTATTTAAACCCGGGACCTCTCGCAACCAAACGAGACTCACACCCCCAGACCAACCCGCCAACGCAAATGCGCGCAATGTCCCAATTCTGGGCAGCGCCGTTACCTTCACATCGTACAGTGCACGGCCCCGACCACACAATCACCCTATACCATTCACACCCAATCCTTCAGCCTTAGCATGTGTTCTCTACGCCGGGCTTGAGCGTTCAGCCAACGGACTTGGTTTGATTGGTTACAGTGGGTCATTTTTAAACATCGGGGCGTAAAGCGCATACACCTTCGAACGCACAACGGCAAGGCGTATTAATCCATATGCACTTCTATGCGTCGAAGTGGTAGACGAGTACCTTTGGCGGCAATAACCGGGCTCGTCCGGGATTTGAACCCGGGACCTCTCGCACCCGAAGCGAGAATCATACCCCTAGACCAACGAGCCGATGCAGCTATCCTTTATCCCCAATTCTTGGCCGCGCCGTTACTTTCACATCGTGCGATGTACGGCTCCGTGAACGTTGGCCACATCCAACATCGTCTCATAAGGTTATCACGTACAGTGCGTGCTACAGAGTGTCGTGAGGGAGCACAGCCCTCGTAGCATCAACTTATTTATGGCGATGCATGTTGAGGAACGATTACGACAGAGGGCAGGACCAGCAAACAGGCAAAAGACAGCAAGGCCTGACCGGTCCCGTCTGGTCCGGGACGTGAAGGGAACCAGACGGGACGGGGCAGGGCAGGACGGACAGGACAAGCGAGATCCTGTTTTTAGCTGCTCCCTGCTCTTTTGCCAGCCTCATACCTCGCCATTCTCTTCTGATCCTGTCCTCAGCACTTGGATCTCCGCCCTTTACCCCAACTCCTATGTCCTCTGTGTTGCCTCGTTTGCCGTGCACAGCCTTACGCCCCTCTCTGTACCTTGCTCACCCCTGCGCTATCGGTCTTGTTCTGTCCTGTCCTGTCCCGTCTCAGTCCTTTCTCTGGATCGGTTTTCGGCATGTCAATGTTGTTTTTGGTCACGCAATGAGCTTGCGCTACAAACTTACATTATTATTTGTTATTAAGGTATTATACACTGCATAGTTGTCCGTCCCGGCGGCTCAGTTGGTTAGAGCGCCTGCCTTCCGATCCACCCATCCGTGGTGGGGTGGGTTCGAGTCGCTTTAGGGCGCTCGCCATTTGCCCTTGACAGTTATGGCCTGCGGCTGGTGGCAGCGGTCGCGCTAAAGGTCAGTTGACGTTAGAGGGCAGGACGGACCGTGCCGAGCATTGCGGCCCGTTAAGCTTTCGCCACCAAATTCTGCCGTCGACATGGAATTGCGCGATCGGATGGTAGGGGTCAGGACTCCCACAACAAGCACTGCTTACCGTGAGCTCTGATCCCGGAAATCCATCTATTCAAAGCGTTCGGTGAAATCTTTAAAGAAAACAAATAGTATAGGTAAATTAAGGATGACTTGAATCCTGCAGTCAGAAGGCCTCTTGCGCCAATTGGGGTCCTCCTGAGTTGATGAGGGCCTCTATATCGGTCAGACGCCACCAGTGCCGGAAAGTTAGCCTGACTATCGGTCAGGGCTTGAGGGCCTAATCTTTTAGAAGCGAAACAGAATGTTGTGAATTGTAGGCAAATTAAATGCATTACTTTCACAGTGGTTACCAATTTGTTCGCAGTGTAAACTACTTCAAAGCGCAGCTGTGAGCTTTTCAGAGGGATTTCGAAAAAATAGGTATCCCTGGCGAAATTGTAAGCGTATTGCGTACAAACATGTACTTTTTGTACTTTTAACGCTTTTGAGGCTTTTTGTACTAGGTCGATTTTAAGGCTCCAGCTTTGCAAGACTGCAACCCTCCAGCCTCAGTACCTGTCGTTCGCCCCGGGCCTGAGTGTTCAGCTGACGTGCTCGATTTGGTTGGTTGCAGTGGGTCGTGTTTAGACATTGGGCTCCATAGCGCATATACCTGCGAACTCACAGCGAGAAGGCGCATTAAACCCATATGCGCTTCTTCGCATCGAAGTGGTAGACAAGCACCTCTGGCCGCAATAACCGGGCTCGTCCGGGATTTGAGCCCGGGACCTCTCGCACCCTAAGCGAGAATCATACCCCTAGACCAACGAGCCGATGGAATGTCACGGAACGCCCAATTCGGGGCGGCGCCATTACTTTTACATCGTGCGGTGTACGGCTCCGAGAACACTGGCCACACCCACCATCGTCCTACAGGGTAAGGCGTACAGCGCTGGCTACAGACTGCCGTGAGGGAGCAGAGCCTTAGCAGCCGAGCTTAGTCGCGACAATTGAGATTCCATTAACGCGCAAGCTTCAAATCATTTCTGGCAATGCATGTAGAACAACCGTTAGGGAAAGAGGCAGGGCCAGCAAAAGGGCAAAAGTCAGAACAAGGCATGGCCGGTCATGTTCTGAGCCGCACGGGACGAGAGGGCGCGCAAGACAGAAGAGAACCTGTTTTATATGTTCTCTTTCCTTTCGTCTGCCTCATACCGTGTCTTCTACATTGCGCTCCCAACTACAGTCCTTGGACCTCTGCGCTTTGCCCGGAGTCCGCCGTCCTCTGTCTTTCTGCCCTTCGTCTGCCGTGCACACCCTTTCGTTTCGCCATGTACGTTGTTCCACCCTGCGCTATCAGCCGGGTTCTGTTCCATCCTTTCTTAGTTCTTTGCGTATAGTGTATTTCTGTTTATCAATTTTTAAGACACTTATCATCAGTGCCTCACATTGAGATTTCAGACGGTGCTGGGTGCGGACAGCTTGCCCGGAGATGTCGGCTCACGATGTGAAAGTGCCAGTGCGGTCCTCGATTAGGACGTTACCGTCGGTTTACACAAGCTCGGTTGCAATATCTTGTCGCGGCTCGTTGGTCTGGGGGATTGATTCTCGCTTCGGGCGGGAGAGGTCCCGGGTTCGAATCCCCAACGAGTCCGGCTATTGCCCTCAGTGGTACTCCTGACACTCCTTCCTTTCCTTTCATCACTTGGATTGCTCTGGTATTGCAGCATGTCGCCTCCGAGACGCTCTGTTCTCAAGTATGGTGTGTTTGAAGGTGTATGTGCACCCAATGTATTGTTGTCATGCCTGGACTGATGTGTATTGATTTAGTCTGAGTCCGTCCCGAGTGTGACTTTCAGCAAGCCTTTCGTAAAAATCACACTCGGGGCCGACTTAAGCTAAATCTTTCGAGAGAGAGAGAGAGAGAGAGAGAGAGAGAAGAGAGGAGAGAGAGAGAGAGAGAGAGAGAGAGAGAGAGAGGAGAGAGAGAGAAGAGAGAGAGAGAGAGAGAGAGAGAGAGGAGATAGGCATATACATATATTTGTATATAATGCTATATATTAAGTAAAGCTGAACAAATCCAAATCAACAAGTTTTTCGGTGAACCAAGCTTTTGATATAATAGGAGTGAATGGGCTTACACCTTAAAAGGAACGTGGGTAGCTTTTCAATCGTATCAACATTGTGTTTATGATGAAAGCATGCTTTCAGAAATTTCTGATCACTCGGAATTCCTAACTAACCAAATAGCATGGACGTTTTGTTTCTTCTCCAATCACGTACTCCATCCTGCGCTATTCTTTGTACTGTCGTATTTCTACACCTCTCTCGTTTCCTTTTACGGCTGTCCTCCCTTCTGCCGTGGCGTCGGTCGGTCCTATGCACACCCTGGTGTTCTGCTCTGTGCTTTAAGTGCCCCTTGTAATGTCACGTCTTGCTCTTTTACGCCGCCCTGTTCTTTGGCGGGACACAGGGCACGCAGCTCATGTTCATCAGTCTATGAAGTAAAAAGGGTGAAGTGTAAAGCTGGAAATCGAGGGCTGCTCAAATTAGACCGGAAAACAATTCTCTTAGTGATTTAGTCCTCATGCATCTACCACGAAGCCAGCTAAAGCATGCATATCAAAACAAGTCCGACGGTCACTGCGAAGCTCTGTTCCCTGAGCTATGCTTCACGGCGGCAGCCTGTAGCCAGCGTTTTATGTCACGAGCTCGTGCGACGGTGGATTGGGCAGTGCCCCCGACAGCTGTTGCCAGTACGTTGTGAATATAATGACAGAGGTCGGGATTGAGACGTTCAGATATATATTTGCCGGCCTCGTTGGCTTGGTTGTATGATTCTCACTTAGGGAGCCCAAGTCGTGCCGTTCAGTGCAACGCATAATGTTGCCTCCGCCCTTTTTCCAGGCAGGAATAGAGGATATTGCGTGCCGCACAAATGCTGTGACACGGCCGCTCCAGGGCTGGGTTGGCTCTTGTTGGCCAGTGGCCAGGTGACCTTTCCATTTCAGTCGGGCCAAACCGGTCCGGGGCCGCTCTGGGACTCACTCGTGCAGAGTGACGCTGGATTGCAAGTCCCGCATCTTTACCATAGACCACGGAGAAGGCTTAGTTCCATTCCTTCTGTCCTGCCTAGTCTTTTGTCATGACCTACCCGTCACTCTACATTCCCATTGTGTTCCTTTAACACTCCATATTTTGTTGTGCCCCCGACGAGCCACTGGTCCATAAAGCAACCGCCACCACGAAACATGCGCACGACCACTATTAGATGGGTAACGGCAGGTCAGATAGTATTCATTGGCTTCACAACAATTTCAGAATTACTCTCCAGGATAAACGATTGTGCACAATACCAAAGGGTGATAAATATCATTTATGGTTTTAATGTCATAATACCACGGTGGCGGCATCAAACAGACCCCGCCGAGCGTCGTCGATATGGAAGCCGCACATCTGAAACGCGATCAGTGCGATGTTTTCTCATGACAGTGTATGCTACGAGTTGGTAGCCTTACATGTGTGATGACTTTCTTGTTTTGTGGGATGTGCTCGGACCCACAGGCAGCAGGTCATGCGTGAAAAGGATTTTGCAGTAGTTAAATAGTTTTGTGCCGATGTATTTCGTGCGGTTTCATAGTGGTGCGGCAAAGACGACATTCGCGGTGCGGCAAAAACTCCTACCGAAAGGAGTGTTACGACCCAAAGCAGCACGCGGCACTTCTTTTAAATGCAAAAACTTAACTTGCACTACTTCTACTGCAATGACCTATACGGTATTTATTTATATACCCACGTAGTTTTTAGTTCAAAAAATCCATTATATGACATGAGTACTAAACGACAACAACCTCTACTGCTACGGTACATTTCCTCTACAGCAAGGACTTGTACAGTTTTTTTCACTTATACGCGACATTGCTTCAGCTGCAACAAATTATAGGTGACATTTTTGACGAAAAAGTGTTCTCGTGTAAGTACCAAGGTCGCGTACAAGCCTTTCCAGAACAAGTAATGCCGTGTATAAGCAATGAACTCTGCAGGCTTTCGCATTGGAGGTAATAACGTGGTTACGTTTTTAAAGTAAAGCGTTGTCGTGTAGCACTCTGGTTCGCGCGTAAGTCTTGGCAGCATAAGTAAAATCGTGTATCTGCAATGATTGCAGCCGTGTTAGCAGGCAGAAGTAAGGACAAAATAACTTTTGGGGCCTTAATTTTCTAGTGCGGCGATAGTGTCGCGAACAAGTTTGCAGCAGAAGTGATGCCATGTATGAATTTGGATTGCAAAAGCGGGTTGCAGTAGAAGGGATCACAATGATAAATTTTTACGTTATAAGTTTTTCCGTGTAACATTAACGTCGTGTAGAAGTGTTGACGGCATAAGAAGTGTGGTAGCACTCCAGCCGGAAGGAGTTTTTTGTTGTAGCACTTATGTCATGAAACTATTTCGTGCAACCAAATTGCAACGCTATCTCACATTACCAGCCTGCCCCACGTGATGGTCTCTGATCAAGAAGGACGCAAAGAGTTTGAACGCAACGGGCTGGTGTGTAGCTTGCACTATCACTACCACCCTATATCATTTACATCTAATCCTTCAGCTTCAGCATGTGTCGCTTACGCCGGGCTTGAGTGTTCAGCCGGCTGACTTGTTTGGTTTGGTTACCATGGATCCATGCTAAACATTGGGTTAAGCGCATATGCATTGGAACTCACAGCGACAATGCGCATTAATCCATATGCGCTTGTTCGCGTCGATACAGTGGACGCGTACCTTTGAAGGCAATAACCGGGCTCGTCCGGGATTTGAACCCGGGACCTCTCGCACCCTAAGCGAGAATCATACCCCTAGACCAACGAGCCGATATGATAGGCTGTGACGTCCCAATTCTGAGCCACGCCGTTACTTTCACATCACACGGTGGACGGCTCCGAGCACACTAGCCACACTCACCATCGTCTCACAAAGTTATTGCGTAGAGCGCTGGCTACAGACTGTCGTAAAGGAGCATAGCCCTAGTAACCGAGCTTGGCTGTAACAGTTGGGGCTGCATTGACGTGCAAGCTGCGATTGATTTCTAGCGATGCATGTGCAGGGTCGTTAAGCAGAAGGCAGGACCAACAAACGGGCAAAATAGATCAAGACATGTCCGGTCATGTCCTAAGCGGGACAGGAAAGGGCATGCGAGACAGAAGGGATGCTGTATCTGATCTCCGTCCTTTCGTCTGCCTCTTACTCTGTCCTCTATCTTGCGCTCCAGTCACAGCCCTGGACCTCTGCGCTTTGCCCAGTGTCCTCTGTCCCCTGTCCTTCGTTGTCGTTTGCTGTGCACACCCTTCGTTCGCCTGTGCGTTGTTCTACCCCGCGCTATCAGTCGTTCTGTCCCGTCGTGTCTCAGTTTTTTTCTATATCGTCTTTCGAGTTACCAAATTTTTACACGAGATTACGACACTCATCACCAGTGCCTTACGTTATGAGCTTTTCAGACAGTACTGGGTGCGGACAGCGTGTCCGGAGCTGTTGACTCAGGATGTGAAAGTAACGGCGCGGTCCGCGATATGGACGGGTGTGCTTTCACGCGCTCGTTGGTCTGGGGCTATGATTCTCGCTTCGGGTGCGAGAGGTCCCGGGTTCAAATCCCGGACGAGCCCCGCTTTGCCCTCAACGGGACTCCTGATACCCCTTCCTCCCCGATTGCAAGGGTTGTTATCGTATTGGGCCGTTGTATGTCTGTTGGGCCGTGTGCAATTTCAAGATCTCACGGCCAGCCTTTGGCTCTCAACTAATGGTTTGCAAGGAAAATTGATGTGATGAAACAAGGTCATATCGAGGACCGTTTTCAAAAACACAGAACTTGTGTTTTTCGAGAAGTCTTCCACTACCTCATTTCTTCACATTTGCTTGCTTGAATATCTTCAAATGTGGAACATGCCCTTAAAACGAAGGTTAACGGCGCACAGGAGGAAGTCATCTACGTGATCCAATCCTGCTTTACATCTAACCGTTCAGATGAATCCCACCAAAACAACTTCTGTCCTTCTCGGCACTCACAAACTCCTGAAAATTCCAATCATCGACTGTCACATTGCATGACAAAAATCAAGGGCTTCGCTGTGCGTGGAAATGCCGTGTATTACTGCTGGAAGAACCGTGCCCTGAGAGATGGTTTTATAGAATTCTTCTTGGTTTTATAGAATTCGCCATTACCTCACGTCCAGGGTTTATTAACTTTTCATGCAGTTTCATGTTCCCCACATTTTTGTACTGCCTCTCGTCTGGGGTAAGGCTGCAGCGTGTCACCTAAGCAGAGCACAAGGGTGATACACTTGATGTACAGTATCTTCACCGATACTGGTCGGAGAGATTCGCTGGCGGAGACTGGCCTAGCGCTGGGCTGGTGCGGTGTCGGTGACGTTGTCACCCACCGTGATAGTCTCACTGGTTCAGGGCCCTCACAGAGAGTATCTCACATTTTTTGTGCTTTTCAGTTATTGTTACGCCATAGGCTTACGACTTCACTAGCATTACCCATTTTCTCGAAATTATTCTGAAAAGCTCAGAATTTCGCTGTGAAGTAGCCGACACTGCGCACAAATCTTATATGATTCCCTGCCTATCACTTTGAGAGTAAGACATCTAATTTGCCTACCCTTCCAACGTGTGTTCTGTTTCCTTCTTGAAAATTAAGCTCCAAGCCCTGACCGAAGTTAAGCTAACTTTCGGCACTGGTGTCGTCTGATCGATATAGAGGACTCAGGGGGACCCCAATCAGCGTAAGAGGCCTTCTGACTGTAGGATTAAGGTCACCCTTAATTTTTCGTATGCTATGCAACGTTGTCACCTTAAATCAACCCAATAATGTAAATTTATGGCGCAAACTCATTTTGTGGCCGAAGACAACATTGACATGCCGAAAATGATGCGGAGAAAGGAATGAGAGGACAGGACGTGAGCGATAGCGCTGGGTGAATAACGCACAGGGCGGACAGAATGCTGTGCACGGCAAACGACAAGGCAGACAGAGGGCATAAAAGTTGGGGAAAAGGGAGGAGATCCAATGGTGAGGACAGGATCAGAAGAGAAGGCCAAAGTATGAGACTGGCAAACGAGCAGCGAGAAGCTAAAAACAGGATCTTCCGTCCTGTCCGTCCTGCCCTGTCTGGTACCTTCACATCTCGGACGGGACGTGACCGGTCAGGCCTTGCTGTCTGTGCCTGTTTGCTGGTCCTGCCTTCTGTCGTAGCGGTTCCTCAACATGTACCACCATAAATGAGTTGATGATACGATGGCTACGCTCTGTCACGCAGTCTGTAGCCAGCGCTGTACGTCATAACCTTATAGGACGGATGGTTGGTGTGGCCAGTGGGCTCGGAGCCGCACACCGCACGATGTGAAAGTAACGGCGCGGCCTAAAGTTGGGCATAACAGGTAATTTGTATCGGCTCGTTGGTCTAGGGGTATGATTCTCGCTTCGGGTGCGAGAGGTCCCGGGTTCAAATCCCGGACGAGCCCGTTATTGTCGTCAAAGGGTACTTTGGGTACGTACGCGGGTACTTTGGACCTCGCAGATTAGAGGCCATTAAGAGGCATCGCGAGGGCCCGTGACCCTCAGGGCCTAACGAGCGGGGGGGGGGGGGGGGCGCACGTGCCGGCTGTGCCCCTCCCCTTGCCAGCGCCACTGGTGGTAGCGCTGTGTGGTTAGTGTGGTCGGGGCTGTCCACTGTATAATGTAAAAGTAGCAATGCGTCCCAGGATGGGCAAGTTACAGGTATCTATAACGGCTCTTCGTCTAAGGATATGGTTCTTCTTAGGGTGCGAGAGGTCCCAGGCTCAAACCCTGGACGAGCCCTGTTATTGCTGCTAAAACGCCACGCTTTGATGCGTAGAAACGCATGTGGATCTTTGCGTCCTTCTGCACACGCAGGTTCGAAATTGCTACCAGAACGGATCATAAAAGATCCCTATCAGTCACATGCTCTAATATGATAGTGATCATGAAGTCCGCGGGGAGGAATCAATACCAGTACCATCGCAATACCAGTACCATCGTCGACAATATCAGGGCTCGTCCGGGATTTGAACCCGGGACCTCTCGCACCCGAAGCGAGAATCATACCCCTAGACCAACGAGCCGACGAAATGGCTCCCGCGTCCTGGTTGCGTGCCGCGCTGTTACTTTCACATCGCGAGTCGACAGCTCCGGACCCACTGTCCGCACCCAGCACCGTGTAAAAGATCATGACACTATGCACTGGTGATTAGTGCAGTCATTTCGTGTAAACTAATTGGTAAACCGAAAACCAATGCAAAAAATGACTGACCCCACGCAGGACAGCACACCACTGATAGCTCAGGGTGGAGCAATACGCAGGGCAGACCGAAAGGGTGTGCAAGGCAGACGACTTGGGAGGATAGACGGCAAAGGACTCCTGGCAAAGCGCAGAGATGCGAGGACTGAAGGTATGAGCGGAAGACAGAGAACAGGGTACGAGGCAGAGGAAGGGAAAGAGGAGAAGGAGCAGAGGGCAGATTAAAACAGGTTACCTACTGTCTTGCTGTCCGTCCTATCCGTCCCGCTCGGGACGGAACATGACCGGCCATGTCTTGTTCTGTCTTTTGCCCGTTTGCTGATCCTGCCTTCCGTCCTAACGACTCCCCCACATGCAATGTCATAAATATTTTGCAGCTTGCACGTCAGTGCAACCCCGATGGTCACGGTCAGGCTCGACTACTTGGTCTGCTAGAGCTCCCTCACGACAGTTTGTAGGTAGCGGTTTACGCCATAACCTGGTGAGACGGTGGTGGGTGTGGCTGGTGTGCTCGGAGCCGTACACCGTGTGCTGTGAAAGTGACGCCGCGGCCCAGAATTGGGACGTTACGGCTTGGCGTATCGGCTCGTTGGTCTAGGGGTATGATTCTCGCTTAGGGTGCGAGAGGTCCCGGG
>NW_023596818.1:4710894-4771948 GCF_011947565.3 Pollicipes pollicipes
GCACATGCCGGTTCTACTCATTCCTTTCTCCACGTCGGTTTTCGGCTTGTCAATTTTTTGTCACAAAAGCACGGTGCTAGCAACTAGCGCACTGTGCTATTAACTTTTGAACATCAGAATATTCATCACAAGAAGCATTAACGTTCGTCAAAAAGTCATGACCCCTCAAGGTCACCCTTCAAAGTCACACGTGGATTCAAAGGGCGGAGAACTCAATATCACCCCAAAATTACCGGCCGATTTAAAATTACCCAATATCAGAATAATCACCACAGAAAAAACGGCGGTCGTCAAAAGGTCTTGACCCATCAAGGTCACCCTTCAACATCCGTTACGGGCTCAAAGGACGGGGAACTTAACGTCACCAAAAATTACTGGCCGATTTGGAATTTGTAAGCTCAAAACATTTACAAGCGCTAGAGCTAGTGTCTGTCAAAATGTCCTGACCGTTCAGTGACCGTTCAACATCAAGCGCGGGCTCAAAGGACTAAAAACTCAATATAATGAACGAAGTCCCGGTCCATTTTAAACTTGTAAAAGTCAAAATATTTACCACGGAAAGACCTAGCGTCGGTCAAAAAGTCCTGCTTTCTTAAGGTAGATCTTCAAGGTCAAACGCGGGCTTAAAGGACCGGGAAATTCATATAGCCGAAAAAATTACCGGCCATTTTAACTTTCCAAGCACCAAAATGTACACTACAGAAATAACTACAGTTCGTCAAACTTGTCCCCGTTTGTTGAACCCGCGTTTGACCTTGAAGAATGGCCTTGAGAGGTCAGGACTTTTTAACAGACGTTAGTTCTTTCTCTGGTAAATATTCTGACACTTGCAAGTTTAAAATTTGCCGGTTATTTTTTATGATATTGCTTCCCTGTTCTTTGAGGCAGCGTTTGACCTTGAAGGGTGACAATGAGAGGTCAGGACTTTGTAACGGACGCCGGTTCTTTCTCAAGTGAATATTCTGCTATTTGCAAGTTTAAAATCGGCCGGCAATTTTTGGTTGACATGGAGTTCCTCGTCTCTTGAGCCCGCGTTTGACCTTGAACGGTGACTTTTAGAGGCTCAGGAATTTTTGACGGCCGCTAGCTCTTGCACTTGTGAATATTTTGATGTTTGTAGCTTGCAAATCGGCCGGTCATTTTCTGGTGATTTTGAGTTCCCTGTCCTTTGGCCCGGCTCTTGGCCACGAAGATTGCATGATATTGCAAAATAAAGGTCATTTCCGTGCTAAAGTTCACCTTGAGACCTTTTTTGAAAGAAATCGGAACTCGTTGCTGAATAAATCGCCGAATTAATCGCGAAATTCATGGACATACAGTTGTCTGCCCTGTTCCTCCCAAAGAACAGGGAGACGTGACAGAGCAAGGCAGGCAAAGCAGGACATGCAGCACATCTAGCCCAGAGCAGCACACCGGCCAGGGCGGGCGACAACAAGGCAGAACGAAGACCAGGACAGGACATAACGGAACAAGAAATAGCAGAGCGGAGCGACCGACAGTACAAATAAACGTACAAGACGCAGTTCGGGATTGGAGAAGGAAGAACACGTCATGCTATTCGATTCATCAGGATTTGCGAGCTATCATTTGAAGCGTGCAATGTCTTTCAGCACAAGACAATGTTAATGGAATTCAAAAGCTAGGTGCGATCGCCTAAAAGTGCAATCAATTCATTAATGCCAGATCCAAAATTTGCTTCTTCAAAATATTGCTGAAAGCCACAATAATGATTATTTCCTACGTAAGTAAGTGCACAACGGTCTCAAAATGACAACATTTGATTGGTTGCACACATGCATTCAAACTTACCAGAATGACCTTTTGAATATCCCAGTACGCCGCATGCGCTCATAGGACATCGAACCTTGAAGTCGAAGAACGCATTGAATAGCGATCGTCTAACAAGGTGGGTGGGGGGGGGGGGACGGACTGCCAGGGACACCATTGATACATAACTGGGCTCGTCCGGGATTTGAACCCGGGACCTTTTGCACCCGAAGAGAATCATACCCCTAGACCAACGAGCCGAGAAAATACACTGTAACGTTCTGGTTGCGAGCCGTGCTATCACCTTCACACGCGAGTCGACAACTCCGGACCCACTTTCCGCACCCACTACCGTCTCACGAGCTCATAACGTAAGGCACAGGTAAGTACCGCGGGCATTTTGTGTAAACAACTTGGTGAACCGAAAACCAGTACAGAAAAATGACTGAGACAGGGCAGGCCGGAAGAACCACTCTGGAGTGGTAGCTCAGGGTGGACCAACGCGCAGGGCAGAACGAAAAGGTGTGCACGGCAGATAACAAGGAAGGATATCGGGCAGATGATTCCGAGCAAAGGGCAGAGATCCAAGGGCTGAGGACAGGATCGAGAGAGAAAAGGCAGCGGACGAAGGAGGCAAAGGACCGAAAGCAGATCAAAGATCCGTTCTGTCTTGCATGCCGTGCCACACAAACTGCGGCACGGTCGCCCCGAATCTCTCTGGGACTCACTCGTACACACTGCTGCGAGATTACGAGTCCACATGGGTGTAGGAACAGGAAGGGCCAGGGGGCCATGCCCCCCCCCCCACCAAACCTTTTAAAGTGGGGGGGCAGCAATGTTTACTGCCCCCCCCCCCCACTTTTCAGATTAAGGTTGCATTTGGTTTACTTTTGCAGCACATTAAACATTCATACCGATTTACCTAGTTAACCAGCCATCTCTCTTAAGTTGCGTTATCTTTTTCGTTTGCTCATTGGCCATCGCTTAGTGTTACAACCACAAGGCCGACGCCGCACGGCCTGGAGACTGCAACGTCGGGCGTCGAGACTGTTGTTGCTATGACTTGCGAGCGCGCGTGTTCAAGACCATATTGCGTAGTTTTCTAACCAGTAATTAGTTCTGACGGGATTTTGAGCATTTTAATACGAACATGGCTTAGCCATGTTAATACAAATTAGGAACCCCATTTCATTTGCAATCTACGATCAGAAAGAACTTAACATCTCTGGAGAACACAGAAAAACACGGAGCTGGAGTCTATGTGACAATTATTGGACTACCTGCGGATATCAGGGAGATTGTTGCGTCAATGAGGGTTCCTGTGCTGATCCGGGGCTAAATGTACGGGTCAAAAGGCCTCCTGGGTCAGGGATGGGAACAACGCGATATGATACATCCTTCTAATGGCCTCCGAAACGACCAAGAGATCCCGCCCCGTGCCACCAGAATGATAGCCAGAAGACACTTCGCGATGGGACGGAATAGCCTTCCAGCCCTTGACCGGAAACGATCCAGGGCTGAAGGTGATCCCTTGGTGTTCTACTCAAGAGGCCCGTTGCCCAGAAGGAAATAAGGGGTCCCATTATTGCTGAGTAGATTGGGGGTCTCATTATTGTTGAATAGGCTGGGTCGAAATGAGCTTAAAAAAAAACGAGCAGGGTCATGCGATGTTTGCCTGAGAACATTTTTTTCAGAATGTGTTATTGAAACAAATTACATAAACAGGCTTGAACATGCCCGCCCGCAACCTCGAGAGCAAGAACAAGGATGGTCTGGGTTGCACCTTCCGTAAAACCAAAAAGTTTCGGCCGCTGCAAGTGCCACCATACGGCGGGTGCCGTGTTAATCTGTTTTCTGGATAGATAAATAGCTGCAAAACGTGAAAAATAGATATTGTATCTTTACTCTTCCAGTTCAACTACCAGATTCCAGCCCCACTTCGCGGTGCTTTAAGGGCCAATCAGTTTTTATGAGTCAAAAAATTGCATACGTGAAAAATGCGCTCAGGCTGCCCGATAAATGTGAGATCTGATGTCATGAAGAAGTACAAGGATGCTGTTTTCAGAAGCGTCGTCATTTTCGTTCACCCGTTGGCCACAACATAGTGATGGCTGGTGAGCTGGCCCTGCGGGACCGTGGAGACTGCGACGCCTGGCATCGAGGCTTGTGTTTCTAATATTTTCGAGTGCGCTTGCTCAAAATTACGTCATATAACTTATACTACCAGTCGAGATGAGTGTTTAAAGATCAAATTTCAGAATCATCGCCATTTTCTGTCCACCGGTCGGCAACGGCTAAGAGTTAGCTACTGGGCTAACGCTCGGCGGACAACGGAGACTGCAACGCCTAGTGTCGAGGTTTTATTGCTAAGATTTGCGAGCGCACATGTTAAAAACACCTGCATAATTGTATCACCAATCGATTCGGACTGAATGGTGAAAATTTTCAGGCAAACAGGCAACATGCTCAGCCATGTTAATACACCATTGTTGACCACTCGATCTGCCAATCAAATTTTCATACCTCAAATTTGGATACAAAACATATCGGCCTACAACCTAACTTCGAACGTTCTCAATGCCTGTGGAACCCAGATAAGAATATCTGACAAAGCTTCTGAATTTTATCGGCTTAGAAAGAGCCAACTAACATTGTAAATTAAGAAGCGGCGGAAATTTTTCCAAGCAGTCGTTCAAAACCACCTTCGATTTCTGCAGTTTATTGACTCAAACATACAAACAGAATTGAGCTCACGGGGTAGCTCCTGGTTTCTGTTCTGGTTGCGATGTAAAAACAACAATAAAAACAAAGAAAACCGTGCCACTTGTTAACAAGCAAGCTATATCCGGGGGATTTTTTGGGGATCACCATAAGATGGGCTTTTGTCAACCTTTGTGTTCCCCCTTGGCAAGGCCCTGGCTACGCCCCTGCCTCCACACAAAAGCAGATCAAGTCGTATGCGTTGCATGGTGGGCAATGAAGTGGCTTTTGGGTCAATTCAAACCTAAGGCAAACAGCTTCCCGGAAGCTTTGTTTCTGCGATGGTGTGGTGTAAGGGAAGGTAATTCGGAAAAAAATGCTGTTGCAGGTGTCCAACACATGTTTTATACACCATGCAGTAGTAACGCTCATCCAAAAGTATGCAACAAAGAGGTCATGCGATCAGTTCGCGGTCAGGTCATGCGGGAGACAATCCGGGCCAGGGCAGTGGCCACCGGCGGCGGACACGAGCAGGGCCCAGGTAAGGGAACATATGACAGATGGGCCTTATTATGTGGCTTGTTTCTTAAAAGAGAACTCCAGTCTTTTGGATTCTGTCACATTGTTTTCTGGGTAGTTTCAAGCTCCCGAATTTGTTTCCGCCTAAAATGCTGCTACAAGTCTTAACTCTTGAAAAGCAGCCAGCGAAATAAAGGCGCATGAAAAATCTGGTCGCACTGTGAGCCATCGATTCACATTCCAAATTCTCATCAACCTATGTCCAGGCCGCATTTGGGCATCTACACTGCGGAGGCAGATGCTTCCTCAATGACCCAAAATGCCTACTCGCTCGTGGAATTTCGCCTCCCCAGGAAAGACAAACGTTAAAAATGGAGGAATAATCTTGGAAAGCTGGATGGCCTTCTTTGCCAACTGATGGATCATTCGAAATAGGGCACTATCGTGCACAGTGAGAACAGATCCAGATGCAATAGCTAGCATAGCAGCCATGACATTTGAATAAAGAGCGATAACAACCTGCATCCCTAACCCCCCCCCCCCCCCTCCCTCCACCCGGTCATCGGGCTCGCTTTCCAGAAAAGGTTGCTGAAGTACACCCTGAGCTTGCCCCTACCCCCACTTTTTGAAGCGTTCCTACGCCTATGCGAGTCCAGCATCTGTCCCCCTAAACTACGGAGACGGCTTTGTTCCATGCTTCTGTCCTGTCTCCTCCTCTGTGATAACCTACCCCCGTTCTGCACTGTCATTTACTGAGCACTGAACTCTCTGTCTTTTCCTGCCCCCCGTTCGTTTAGCCCTCCGCCCTGCTCTGTCCTCTGTCCTGCTCTGTTTTGTTCTACTCTGTATCGTGTCTTCTGTGGTACTCTGAGCATAGGGAACAGCACACAACGTGAAGCGCGAAGTCAGCTTAAAATATCGGTTCCTCTTCACAGAACGAGCCACTTTCTAATTAAGTTGTTTGCATGCATCGCCAGGCGGTTAATATTGCCCATGCACACCAACGTGATCACATTGGTACTGGCCAGGCCCCGCTGCTGGGCCTACGCTCCCCGGCGGCAGTATGAAGCCATTGCTTAACGTCATAAGATGTGAGACGATGATGGTGTGGCCAGTCTTTCTCGAGCCGTACATCGCACGAGGTGAAAGTAGCGGCACGATGCGAGAATTGGACCGTTTGACAGGATATTGTTGCTCGTTGGTCTAGGGGGTATGATTCCTCGCTTAGGGTGCGAGAGGTCCCCGGGTTCAAATCCCGGACGAGCCCGGTTAATTGCTTTCAGAGGTATCGTCTCGTCATCCACATCAATGGAATTGGCACACAGTGAGTTCCTGGAGCACTTTGCGCTGCGCTAACGCCTGTGTGAAGTCATTTAAATAGCACATTAGCGAACCTACCAACTGTAGGCGCGTCCAAGTGCCGGGTGGAAGGACACGTGGGGCGGACCAGGCGCATGGACCTGCCCCTGAACCTCGTGTTTGGGCGGGCCAACGCATTCCTGCGGTGAACGTGGGGTCTATCAGATAGGTCGACAGAATGTTCACATTCATTCGAATCAGGCGATTGGGTACATCACTTGGTCTGCGACCGGCTTACTGTTGTTTGGGTACTTTGATTTGGGCGCGCTCAGCGCTGCGACGGGATTTCGTAGGCGGTTGCTGAATTGGTTTAGAGCGGGCCCAGGGTTGAAGGCAGGGGTGGCGCAGTTTCTTATTTATTTTTTTATTTTAAATTCCTCTTCCCCAGCACAGAGCATCCAATCATCAAGAGCATGCGAACAGCCGTGTTGTCGTGGCTGCCGGTACGGTAGAGCCTCCTTAACATTTAGGGGGGACTGCAAGATATGTTCGCCCGTCAGCCAACGACAAGGAGGCGGCTGTGTCCCTGCACTCGGTGGCGCTGCCCTTCGGGTGACATTCTGTGGCCTGCAGCTCCAGCGCGACCAGAACAAAAATTCCAAGAGGTTGAAGGCGGGGACGGAATGGTTGCGGACGCAGCCTCTAAACGAAATCAAATAAAAGACCGTTAAGTTGTTTGCGCCATGTAACATGAAACGAATTCCTAACCGTAGACAGCAGGGGATGAACATTTATGACGATGGCTTTCTGATAAGTAATGAGTGGCGAGACCAAAAATTAGCGCCAGCTATACTAGATGACTGTGAAAATTTACCACCAGCCCGCTACGACCAAGCACTTCGCATCCTTCTTGATCGGAACCCGAATGCGCGGGGACAAGCTGGTAAGTGATCACGTGCTGCCATTAGTCGGCTTATTTGCTGTGAAAAAGCCCACGGCACTTGCTCACTGAACACCTCAGGCACGAACCATTTTGGCATTCGCCTTCTGGACTGGGCTGGACTGGGTAAGACGCATGGCCTGCTGCCTGTCGGCCACGGCACATCCCACTGATAGGGAAACCCGGGCAGACGTAAGGCTGCCGACACCGCAGCCCACACCGCCACCAGGAAACATCGGCACGATCACGTACCAGAGGGGTGACGGCAGGTCAGATGGTGCCCTTTGGCGCCACAAACAAGTTCAAAATTACACTTCAGGATACACAACTGAGCACAGTACCGAAAGGTGGTAATAATTTGGGAGCATTTACGGAGTTCTTTATCCTTGGGATGCTGTTTTTCTGGTGACAGCGTTGGGCTGCGATCTTGGTATATTTGTACGTGCGATGGATACACACTGTGCACGCTCTTAGGGATATTCCGTGATGTCAGGACAGAACGCGGGGTCAGACGAAAGAACAGAGGACAGATAAGGCGGGATGCAATCCTGTCATTTTAATAATCAAATACCTTGCCCTTTTCCATTGTCCTCTGGTTGTGCATTGCCGGGCCAGCATGGTCTAAAAAGCGACAGGATATGACAAGACTTGCTTTGCCTGTTCTGTCACTTACTCTCTCGCTCGTCCATGCTCTGACTTCCGTCGTCTGAACTGTGCCCCATCTATAAGTATATATGACGCATGAACTCGTGTGGGTATTGGTCTTATGACAAGTTTGCCCTCCTTTGCCGTGAGTACACTCCCGTCCTTTATGCACTGTTCCTATTATCTGTCGACCCCGGCGTCCTCCGTCCTGCACTGTATTTTGCCCCGCCCCGTCCCCATGCTGTTCTCTGTCCGTTCTTATCCCCCTGCCCTGCCCTGTCCTCCGTCTGCCTGCGAACCGTTCCTATCCCGCCCAGGTGTCCTACTCAGTGCTCTGTGTCCTGATCGTCCTGCACGCCTTCCTCTGTCCTGTCACCCTTTGTCCTGGGACGGAGAGAGGCCGGACAGCTTCAGTTCATCCGTCTCGGAAAGTGAAAACATGTGAGCCTGAAGTTAAAATAGTGCTACCTGCGAACGACAGAAAACTTTTTAACGTCCACGATTCAATCGTCACCGCATAGTCTTGGTGTAAAGGCTATGCCTTCTGTTGACATTCTGTAACCAGTGCCTCACATCATAGGTTGTTGTGAGCCGACGATGGATGTGGTCAAGTGCTCCCAGAGTCGTTAACTGATCGATGTGAAAAGAAACGACGCGGGCGGAAAATTGGGACGGTTGCGACCCAGTGCAATCGGCTCGTTGGTCTAGGGGTATGATTCTCTCGCTTTGGGTGCGAGAGGTCCCGGGTTCAAATCCCGGACAGCCCGAGTTGTTTACAAGTGAAAGATTGGAATTCACTTTGATGCTTTCACCCTGCACATTGGTTACAGGTCATGGCACGCCGCGCCTTTGTGAGTTTCCGGGGGTATTCCCCTGGATTAGACTTAAGTTTAGCGGTGAATGAGCTAAGATGCATTGAGCTATGATGTGATGCAAAAGTACCCGTTGGACAGAGGCAAAGCAGCATTGTTGATTGTTGGCGTTAAGGGTGTTCATTATTGTAAACATCTGTGTTATCCAATCATAATCGGCAATTACCAACACCATACGCAAAAAAAGCTAGAGGCCTTACTGGATTAAAAGACAATCGAGACGGGCGTTGGAAAATTACGATGTTGTTCGAATCTGCCATAAAGTAATATCAACTACCCATCGTCGTAGTTGCCATTATATATTCGCATGGCCCTTCCGCAACACATGTACTTTCTTTGGCGAACACAGACAGGTAACTGCAGACTACAATTATGCATGAAGAGATCATATCCCATTCATTCGTAGTATGATATACCAACCCAATAATCATCTTATATATTTTGAGCTTAGTCCTTCAACTTCGAACGTGCCAATAACCCTAGGCTTGAACCTTCACGTCGCGGACTTGTCTGAGGTTGCCATGTGAGTCTCTTTAAAACATGGAGCTACAGGAGAATCATATTCGCACTTCGCAACTCCACGACACTCAGCAGGGTGCAGACATCTCCATGCGCTTTCAACACACGGCGAGTAAGTAGCGTTTCAAACAACAGCATCCGGACTCGTTCAGTATTTTAAACCTCGGGACCATCTCGCAACCAACGAGACTCACACCCCCAGACCAACCCGCCAACGCAATGCGCGCAATGTCCCCAATTCTGGGCAGGCGCCGCTACCTTCACATCGTACAGTGGCACGGGGCCCCGACCACACAATCACCCTATACCATTCACACCCAATCCTTCAGCCTTAGCATGTGTTCTCTACGCCGGGCTTGAGCGATTCAGCCAACGGACTTGGTTTGGATTGTTATACAATGGGTCATTTTTAAACATCGGGGCGTAAAGCCGCATACACCTTCGAACGCACAACGGCAAGGCGTATTAATCCATATGCACTTCTATGCGTCGAAGTGGTAGACGAGTACCTTTGACGGCAATAACCGGGCTCGTCCGGGATTTGAACCTCGAGGGACCTCTCGCACCCCGAAGCGAGAAATCATAGTCCCCTAGACCAACGAGCCGATGCAGCTATCCTTTATCCCCAATTCTTGGCCGCGCCGTTACTTTCACATCGTGCGATGTACGGCTCCGTGAACGTTGGCCACATCCAAACATCGTCTCATAAGGTATCACGTAACAGTGCGTGCTACAGAGTGTCGTGAGGAGCACAGCCCTCGTAGCATCAACTTATTTATGCGATGCATGTTGAGGAACGATTACGACAGAGGGCAGGACCAGCAAACAGGCAAAGACAGCAAGGCCTGACCGGTCACGTCTGGTCCGGGACGTGAAGGAACCAGAACGGGACTGGGCAGGGCAGGACGGACAGGACAAGCGAGATCCTGTTTTTAGCTGCTCCCTGCTCTTTTTGCCAGCCTCATACCTCGCCATTTCTTCCTTCTGATCCTGTCCTCATCACTTTGGATCTCCGCCCTTTACCACCAACTCCTATGTCCTCTGTGTTGCCTCCTCGTTGCCGTGCACAGCCTTACGGCCCCTCTCTGTACCTTGCTCACCCCTGCGCTATCGGTCTTTTCTGTCCTGTCCTGTCCCGTCGCAGTCCTTTCTCTGGATCGGTTTTCGGCATGTCAATGTTGTTTTGGTCACGCAATGAGCTTGCGCTATAAACTTACATTATTATTTGTTATTAAGGTATTATACACTGCATAGTTGTCCGTCCCGGTGGCTCAGTTTGTTTAGAGCGCCTGCCTTCCGATCCACCCATCCGTGGTGGGGTGGGTTCGAGTCGCTTTAGGGCGCTCGCCATTGCCCTTGACAGTTATGGCCTGCGGCTGGTGGCAGCGGTCGCGCTAAAGGTCAGTTGACGTTAGAGGCAAGGACGGACCGTGCCGAGCCATTGCGGCCCGTTAAGCTTTCGCCACCAAATTCTGCCGTCGACATGGAATTGCGCGATCGGATGGTAGGGGTCAGGACTCCCACAACAAGCACTGCTTACCGTGAGCTCTGATCCCGGAAATCCATCTTTCAAAGGGTTCGGTGAAATCTTAAAGAAAAACAAATAGTAAGGTAAATTAAGGATGACTTGAATCCTGCAGTCAGAAGGCCTCTTGCGCCAATTGGGGTCCTCCTGAGTTGATGATGGGCCTCTATATCGGTCAGACGCCACCAGTGCCGGAAAGTAGCCTGACTATCGGTCAGGGCTTGAGGCCTAACTTTAGAAGCGAAACAGAATTGTGTAATGTAGGCAAATTAAATGCATTACTTTCACAGTGGTACCAATTTGTTCGCAGTGTAGGCTACTTCAAAGCGCAGCTGTGAGCTTTTCAGAGGGATTTCGAAAAAATAGGTATCCCTGGCGAAATTGTAAGCGTATTGCGTACAAACATGTACTTTTTGTACTTTTAACGCTTCTGAGGCTTTTTGTACTAGGTCGATTTTAAGGCTCCAGCTTTGCAAGACTGCAACCCTCCAGCCTCAGTACCTGTCGTTCGCCCCGGGCCTGAGTGTTCAGCTGACGTGCTCGATTTGGTTGGTTGCAGTGGGTCGTGTTTAGACATTGGGCTCCATAGCGCACATACCCGCTCCACAGCGAGAAGGCGCATTAAACCCATATGCGCTTCTCGCATCGAAGTGGTAGACAAGCACCTCTGGCCGCAATAACCGGGCTCGTCCGGGATTTGAGCCCGGGACCTCTCGCACCCTAAGCGAGAATCATACCCCTAGACCAACGAGCCGATGGAATGTCGGAACGCCCAATTCGGGGCGGCGCCATTACTTTTACATCGTGCGGTGTACGGCTCCGAGAACACTGGCCACACCCACCATCGTCCCACAGGGTAAGGCGTACAGCTCTGGCTACAGACTGCGCCGTGAGGGAGGCAGAGCCTTAGCAGCCGGAGCTTAGTCGCGACCATTGAGATTCCATTAACAGCGCAAGCTTCAAATCATTTCTGGCAATGCATGTAGAACAACCGTTAGGAAAGAAGGCAGGGCCAGCAAAAGGGCAAAAGTCAGAACAAGGCATGGCCGGTCATGTTCTGAGCCGCACGGGACGAGAGGGCGCGCAAGACAGAAGAGAACCTGTTTTATATGTTCTCTTTCGTTCGTCTGCCTCATACCGTGTCTTCTACATTGCGCTCCAACTACAGTCCTTGGACCTCTGCGCTTTGCCCGGAGTCCCGCCGTCCTCTGTCTTTCTGCCCTTTCGTCTGCCGTGCACAACCCTTTCGTTCCGCCATGTACGTTGTTCCACCCTGCGCTATCAGCCGGTTCTGTTCATCCTTTCTTAGTTCTTTGCGTATAGGTATTTCTGTTTATAATTTTTAAGACACTAATCATCAGTGCCTCACATGGAGCTCTTCAGACGGGTGCTGGGTGCGGACAGCTTGCCTGGAGATGTCGGCTCACGATGTGAAAGTGCCAGTGCGGTCCTCGATTAGGACGTTGCCGCCGGTTTACACAAGCTCTCGGTTGCAATATCTTGTCACGGCTCGTTGGTCTGGGGGATGATCCTCGCTTCTGGCGGGAGAGGTCCCGGGTTCGAATCCCCAACGAGTCGCTATTGCCCTCAGTGGTACTCCTGACACTCCTTCCTCTCCTTTCATCACTTGGATTGCTCTGGTATTGCAGCATGTCGCCTCCGAGACGCTCTGTTCTCAAGTATGGTGTGTTTGAAGGTGTATGTGCACCAATGTATTGTTGTCATGCCTGGACTGATGCTATATTGATTTAGTCTGAGTCCTTCCCGAGTGTGACTTTCAGCAAGCCTTTCGTAAAATCACACTCGGGGCCGACTTAAGCTAAATCTTTCGGGAGAGAGAGAGAGAGAGAGAGAGAGAGAGAGAGAGAGAGAGAGAGAGAGAGAGAGAGAGAGAGAGAGAGAGAGAGAGAGAGAGAGAGAGAGAGGAGAGGTATATACATATATTTGTATATATGTTATATATTAAGTAAAGCTGAAAAATCAAATCAACAAGTTTTCGGTGTGAACCAAGCTTTGATATAATAGGAGTGAATGGGCTTACACCTTAAAAGGAACGTGGGTAGCTTTTCAATCGTATCAACATTGTGTTATGATGAAAGCATGCTTTCAGAAAATTTCTGATCACTCGGAAATTCTAACTAATCAAATAGCATGACGTTTTGTTTCTTCTCCAATCACGTACTCCATCCTGCGCTATTCTTTGTACTGTCGTGTTTCTACACTCTCTTGTTTCCTTTTACGTCTTGTCCTGTCCTTCCTTCTGCCGTGGCGTCGGTACTATGCCACCTGGTGTTCTGCTCTGTGCTTTACGTGCCCCTTGTAATGTCACGTCTTGCTCTTTTACGCCGCCCTGTTCTTTGGCGGGACACAGGGCACGCAGCTCATGTTCATCAGTCTAATGAAGTAAAAAGGGTGAAGTTAAAGCTGAAATCGAGGCTGTTCAAATTAGACAGAAACGCTTCGCTTAGTGATTTAGTCTCATGCATCACCACGAAGCCAGCTAAAGCATGCATATCAAAACAAGTCCGACGGTCACTGCGAAGCTCTGTTCCCTGAGCTATGCTTCACGGCGGCAGCCTGTAGCCAGCGTTTTATGTCACGAGCTCGTGCGACGGTGGATGTGGGCAGTGCCCCGACAGCTGTTGCCCGTACGTTGGGAATGTAATGACAGAGGTCGGGATTGAGACATTCAGATATGTATTGCCGGCTCGTTGGCTTGGTTGTATGATTCTCACTTAGGGAGCCCAAGTCGTGCCGTCCAGTGCAACGCATAATGTTGCCTCCGCCCTTTTTCCAGGCAGGATACAGAGGATATTGCGTGCCGCACAATGCTGTGACACGGCCGCTCCAGGGCTGGGTTGGCTCTTGTTGGCCAGTGGCCAGGTGACCTTTCCATTTCAGTCGGGCCAAACCGTTCGGCCGCTCTGGGATTCACTCGTACAGAGTCACGCTGGATTGCAAGTCCAGCATCTTTACCATAGACCACGGAGAAGACTTAGTTCCATTCCTTCTGTCCTGCCTAGTCTTTTGTCATGACCTACCCGTCACTCTACATTCCTATTTGTGTTCCTTTAACACTCCATATTTCTTGTGCCCCGACGAGCCGCTGGTCCCTAATGCACCTGCCATCAGCCTGCATCATGGGCCAGCACGATCACGGATCAGATGGGTGACGGCAGGTCAGGTGGCACCCATTGGCTCAACAACCAATTTCAGACTTACTCTCCAGGACACCCGATTGTGCACAATACCAAAGGGTGATAAATATCATTTGTGGCTTTGATATCATAATGCCACGGCGGTGCCGCCGAATAGACTCCGCCGAGTGTTGTCGATATGGAAGCCGCACATCTGAAACGCGACCAGTACGATGTTTTCTCATGACAGTGTATGCTACGAAGTTGGTAGCCTTACATGTGCGATGGCTTTCTTGTTTTGTGGATGTGCTCGGACCGACAGGCAGCAGGTCATGCGTGAAAAGGATTTGCAGTAGTTAAATAGTTTTGTGCCGCGGTATTTCGTGCGGTTTCACTAGTGGTGCGACAAAAACGACATTAGTGGTGCAGCAAAAGCTCCTACCGAAGGGAATGTTACGACCTAAGCAGTACGCGGCATTTATTTTACTGTAAAAACTTAACCTCTACTACTTCCACTGCAAAGACCATATACCGACCATATGCCGACCATGTCTACTACATTTGCCGCATTTATTTATATACCACGTTGTTTGTCTTCAAAAATCCATCATATGACATGAGCACTATATGACAAAACCTCTACTGCAACAGCATATGCCAATTACTTCCTCTACAGCAAGGACTAGAACAGTTTTCACTTATACGCCACATTATTTCAACTGCAACAAATTATAGGTGACATTTTTGACGAATAAGTTTTCTCGTGTAGTACTAAGCTTGCGTACAAGCCTTTGCAGAACAAGTAATGCCGTGTATAAGCAATGACTCTGCAAGCTCTCGCATTAGAGGTAATGACGTGGGTACGTTTTTAAAGTAAATGTTTTGTCGTGTAACATTGTTGTCGCGTGTAAGTCTTGCCAGCATAAGTTAAATCGTGTATCTGTAATTATTGCAGCCGTGTTAGCAGTAGAAGTAAGGACGAGAATAACTTTTGGAGCCTTAATTTTCTCGTGCGGCCATAGTGTCACATACAAGTTCGCAGCAGAAGCGATGAAGTCATGTATAAATTTGGACTGCATAAGTGGTTGCAGTAGAATGAATCACAATTATAATTTTTTACGTTGCAAGTTTTGCCGTGTAACATAAACGTCGTGTAGAAGTGTTGACGGCATAAGTAGTGTGGTAGCATTCCTGCCGGAAGAAGTTTTTGTTGTAGCACTGATGTCATGAAACTATTTCGTGCAACCAAAATTGCAACGCTATCTCACATTACCAGCCTGCCCCACGTGATGGTCTCTGATCAAGAAGGACGCAAAGAGTTCGAACGCAACGGGCTGGTGTGTAGCTTGCACTATCACTACCACCCTATATCATTTACATCTAATCCTTCAGCTTCAGCATGTGTCGCTTACGCCGGGCTGGAGTGTTCAGCCGGTGGACTTTGTTTGGTTGGTTACCATGGATCAATGCTAAGCATTGGGTGTAAAGCGTATATACATTGGAACTCACAGCGACAAGGCGCATTAATCCATATGCGCTTGTTCGCGTCGATATAGTAGACGCGTACCTTTGAAGGCAATAACCGGGCTCGTCCGGGATTTGAACCCGGGACCTCTCGCACCCTAAGCGAGAATCATACCCCTAGACCAACGAGCCGATATGATAGGATGTGACGTCCCAATTCTGAGCCACGCCGTTACTTTCACATCACGCGGTGGACGGCTCCGAGCATACTAGCCACACTCACCATCGTCTCACAAAGTTATGGCGTAGAGCGCTGGCTACAGACTGTCGTAAAGGAGCATAGCCCTAGTAACCGAGCTTGGCTGTAACAGTTGGGGCTGCATTGACGTGCAAGCTGCGATTGATTTCTAGCGATGCATGTGCAGGGGTCGTTAAGACAGAAGGCAGGACCAACAAACGGGCAAAAGATAGATCAAGACATGTCCGGTCATGTCCTAAGCGGGACAGGACAAGAGGGCATGCGAGACAGAAGGGATGCTGTATCTGATCTCCGTCCTTTCGTCTGCCTCTTACTCTGTCCTCTATCTTGCGCTTCCAGTCACAGCCCTTGGACCTCTGCGCTTTGCCCAGTGTCCTCTGTCCCCTGTCCTTCGTTGTCGTTTGCTGTGCACACCCTTTCGTTCTGGCCTGTGCGTTGTTCTACCCCGCGCTATCAGTCGTATTCTGTCCCGTCGTGTCTCAGTTTTTTTCTATATCGTCTTTCGAGTTACCAAATTTTTACACGAGATTACGACACTCATCACCAGTGCCTTACGTTATGAGCTTTTCAGACAGTACTGGGTGCGGACAGCGTGTCCGGAGCTGTTGACTCAGGATGTGAAAGTGACGGCGCGGTCCGCGATATGGACGGTGAATGTGCTTTCACGGATCGTTGGTCTGGGGGTATGATTCTCGCTTCGGGTGCGAGAGGTCCCGGGTTCAAATCCCGGACGAGCCCCGCTATTGCCCTCAACGGGACTCCTGATACCCCTTCCTCCCCAGAGATTGCAAGGGTTGTTATCGTATTGGGCCGTGTGCGCAATTTCAAGATCTCACGGCCAGCCTTTGGCTCTCAACTAATGGTTTGCAAGGAAAATTGATGTGATGAAACAAGGTCATATCGAGGACCGTTTTCAATAAACACAGAACTTGTGTTTTTCGAGAAGTCGCTTCCACTACCTCATTTCTTCACATTTGCTTGCTTGAATATCTTCAAATGTGGAACATGCCCTTAAAACGAAGGTTAACGGCGCACAGGAGGAAGTCATCTACGTGATCCAATCCTGCTTTACATCTAACACCGTTCAGATGAATCCCACCAAAACAACTTCTGTCCTTCTCGGCACTCACAAACTCCTGAAAATTCCAATCAGTCGACTGTCACATTGCATGACAAAAATCAAGGGCTTCGCTGTGCGTGGAAATGCCGTGTATTACTGCTGGAAGAACCGTGCCCTGAGAGATGGTTTTACAGAATTCTTCTTGGTTTTATAGAATTCGCCATTACCTCACGTCCAGGGTTTATTAACTTTTCATGCAGTTTCATGTTCCCCACATCTTTTGTACTGCCTCTCTGTCTGGGGTAAGGCTGCAGCGTGTCACCTAAGCAGAGCACAAGGGTGATACACTTGATGTACAGTATCGTCACCGATGCTGGTCGGAGAGATTCACTGGCGGAGACTGGCCTAGCGCTGGGCTGGTACGGTGTCAGTGACCTTGTCACCCACCGTGATAGTCTCACTGGTTCAGGGTCCTCGAAGAGAGTATCTCACATTGTTTGTGCTTTTCAGTTATTGTTACACCATAGGCTTACTACTCCGCTAGCACTTCCCAGTTTCTCGAATTCCTTCTGAAAAGCTCAGAATTTCGCTTTGAAGTAGCCGACACTGCGAACAAATCTTATATGATTCCCTGTCAACCACTGTGAAAGCAATATATTCAAGTTGCCTACCTTTCCCAACGCGTGTGTTCTGTTTCTCTTCTTGAAAATCAGGCTCTCAAGCCCTGACTGACGTTAAGCTAACTTTCCGGCACTGGTGGCGTCTGATCGATATAGAGGCTCTCATCGATCCAGGAGGACCCCAATCAGCGTAAGAGGCCTTCTGACTGTAGGATTAAAGTCATTCTTAACTTTGCGTATGCTATGCAACGCTTGATACCTTAATATCACCCAAAAATGTAAGTTTATAGCGCAAACTCATTTTGTGGCCGAAGACAACATTGACATGCCGAAAATCGATGCGGAGAAAGGAATGAGACAGGACAGGACGTGAGTGATAGCGCTGGGTGGAATAACGTACAGGGCGGAGCAGAATGCTGTGTACGGCAAACGACAAGGCAAGACAGAGGGCATAAAAGTTGGGGAAAAGGGAGGAGATCCAAATGGTGAGGACAGGATCAGAAGAGAAAGGCCAAAGCATGAGACTGGCAAACGAGCAGCGAGAAGCTAAAAACAGGATCTCGTCTGTCCTGTCCGTCCTGCCCTGTCTGGTACCTTCACATCTCGGACGGGACGTGACCGGTCAGGCCTTGCTGTCTGTTGCCTGTTTGCTGGTCCTGCCTTCTGTCGTAGCGGTTCCTCAACATGTATCACCATAAATGAGTTGATGATACGATGGCTACGCTCTGTCACGTCAGTCTGTAGCCAGCGCTGTACGTCATAACCTTATAGGACGATGGTTGGTGTGGCCGGTGGGCTCGGAGCCGCACACCGCACGATGTGAAAGTAACGGCGCGGCCTAAAGTTGGGCATAACAGGTAATTTCGTCGGCTCGTTGGTCTAGGGGTATGATTCTCGCTTCGGGTGCGAGAGGTCCCGGGTTCAAATCCCGGACGAGCCCCGTTATTGCCGTCAAAGGGTACTTTGGGTACGTACGATGGGTACTTTGGACCCCTCGCAGATTAGAGGCCCATTAAGAGGCATCGCGAGGGGCCCGTTGACCCCTCAGGGCCTAACGAGCGGGGGGAGGGGGGGGGGGCGCACGTGCCGGCTGTGCCCCTCCCTCTTGCCAGCGCCACTGGTGATAGCGCTGTGTGGTTAGTGTGGTCGGGGCTGTCCACTGTATAATGTAAAAGTAGCAATGCGTCCCAGGATGGCAAGCTACAGGTATCTATAACGGCTCTTCCGTCTAAGGATATGGTTCTTCCTTAGGGTGCGAGAGGTCCCAGGCTCAAACCCTGGACGAGCCCTGTTATTGCTGCTAAAACGTCCACACTTTGATGCGTAGAAACGCATGCAGATCTTTGCGTCTTTCTGCACACGCAGGTTCGAAATTGCTACCAAAACGGATTATAAAGGATCCCTATCAGTCACATGCTCTAATATGATAGTGATCATCGAAGTCAGCAGGGATGCATTAATACCAGCAGTACCATCGTTGGCAATATCAGGGCTCGTCCGGGATTTGAACCCGGGACCTCTCGCACCCGAAGCGAGAATCATACCCCTAGACCAACGAGCCAACAGAATGGCTCCCAACGTCCTGGTTGCGTGCCGCGCTGTTACTTTCACATCGCGAGTCGACAGCTCCGGACCCACTGTCCGCACCCAGCACCGTCTAAAAGATCATGACACAATGCACTGGTGATTAGTGCAGTCATTTCGTGTAAACTAACTGGTAAACCGAAAACCAATGCAAAAAATGACTGACCCCACGCAGGACAGCACACCACTGATAGCTCAGGGTGGAGCAATACGCAGGGCAGACCGAAAGGGTGTGCAAGGCAGACGACTTGGGAGGATAGACGGCAAAGGACTCCTGGCAAAGCGCAGAGATGCGAGGACTGAAGGTATGAGCGGAAGACAGAGAACAGGGTACGAGGCAGAGGAAGGGAAAGAGGAGAAGGAGCAGAGGGCAGATTAAAACAGGTTACCTACTGTCTTGCTGTCCGTCCTATCCGTCCCGCTCGGGACGGAACATGACCGGCCATGTCTTGTTCTGTCTTTTGCCCGTTTGCTGATCCTGCCTTCCGTCCTAACGACTCCCCCACATGCAATGTCATAAATATTTTGCAGCTTGCACGTCAGTGCAACCCCGATGGTCACGGTCAGGCTCGACTACTTGGTCTGCTAGAGCTCCCTCACGACAGTTTGTAGGTAGCGGTTTACGCCATAACCTGGTGAGACGGTGGTGGGTGTGGCTGGTGTGCTCGGAGCCGTACACCGTGTGCTGTGAAAGTGACGCCGCGGCCCAGAATTGGGACGTTACGGCTTGGCGTATCGGCTCGTTGGTCTAGGGGTATGATTCTCGCTTAGGGTGCGAGAGGTCCCGGGTTCAAATCCCGGACGAGCCCGGTTATTGCTACCACAGGTAATCACTCGCTATCTACATCAGTGGCTGTGAGCCCATTTGAGTGACATGAACGCTTTGTTCTTCTCTACTGTAGGTGTGAAATCATGCGGGAAGACAGTCCGTATGCCGATCATCTTCAAGCACGCCCATGCATGCCGGCGTGAGGATGTATGGGAATTTGGGGACGAATGGGGTCAAGATGCGTTCAATGGCGTCAAGATGAAGATGAGCCAGCTGTTTCGGGGAAACTATATATTCCAAAGTCACCCAGGCATCTATGACGACGTAATAAGATCATCTAAATCCTGCCATTTTATTGGCAGGATTTAGATGATCTTGGCCAACGAAAATGTAATTGTTGAGTCGTTCATATCTCACGTTCGTGAGCACGATTTCCAGATATAAAGGCCGTCAACTGGCTCTCAACCAATGTTGTGCAGGGAGCGATCACGTAATCAAACCATGAAGCATAGAGGATCATAGTTACTAAACAGAAAAATTGCGTCGTCTAGAGCAGTCTATTCCACTTAAAGCTATACCAATAACTATAAGTGAGCTTATTTCATCATATGTGATGCTTGACGCAACATCTTAAAATGTGGAAGATTTGCTTTAATTGCACTTACTAGCGGCGAGACAACCATAACGTTCAAGATATATCTGGTTCTCCAATGGGAAGCCGAGTTTACAACCGCGTCGCGCTCAAAACTTTAGGTGTAACTAAACACAGGAACCAAGTAGAGTATAGGCGTCAGATGGCCAACGTAGTTTGCACGCCCTAAAACCCACGTCATCATTAATAATGTAGGATATTTGAACACTTATGAAACTGACAGCACCTCTCATGAAGTTATCAAAACTCATCATCAGTAGCAGCATCATATGCTTCTATACCCTCAGCAAAACATGGCTTTTCAGCTCAAGTGTCACAGGTACAGGTGGCTGCGGTCGAAATGGTCATGGCTTGGGTCCAGCGCGTTATGGCCTCAGCTCGCGCTTAACTGTGAGGTGTACAATAATTAAGCGTGTGTTGGAAGCGCGTCAGTAAAAGCACCAGCTACATGTATCATTCAATGCCTTAATCTTTCGCACGTCTGCAATATCGATTGCTGCTTGTGCTTGTGCTACATGTGGCGGGGCAGGCTAGCCCTATCTTGGCATCGCCTCCGTCAATATGACCCTCCCGGCCGGCGGTAAGGTCACGTGGTTGCAACGTCTGCTTGAAAGAAATGCTCCACATTTGAGGATCTTGAAGCAAGCAGCACTTACGGCTTCTAGTATGCTTTTAAGCAGAACAAACTTTTTTAAACAATACAAGCTGCATAAATCTGGGAGTGCTATATTGCCAGAGGCGATGCCAAGATACAACTAGCCTGCCCCGCCATTGGGCGGCAGAAACAGCATTATATCGATATTGCAGACGTCCGAGAGAGTAAGGCATTGAGCGATCTATTTAACTGGTGCTCATACTGATGCGCTTCCAATAGTCACGACCATTCCAACTGCAGCACCTGTACCTGTGGCCCTTGAACTGAAAAGTCATGTTTTACTGAGTGCAGGGCAAATGTTGAGGCAAGCATTAGATGTCATGAAACAAGCCCAGTTATGATTATTGGTACGCTTGTAAGTAGAAAAAGCTGCTCTAAATGAGACAAATTATGTTTCGTAAACATGATTCCCCGTACGTCATCGTTTGATTTCGCCATGGTATCTTGCACAACAATGATTGAGGGCCAATACACGGCGTTATATCTAGAAATGGTGCTCATGAACACCAGATATAAACCACTCGACAGCTATATTTTTATTGGCCTTGATCATCACGTGGGCAATGAAATGACGGGATTTAAATGGCATAGCATCATGGTTGCCTGGGTGAATTTGGAATAGTCTTCCCGAAACAATTTGCACATCTTCGAGGACGTGTATCTCAGAAACTAGATAGGCTCAGGTCTCAAAAATGGCAGAGCTGTGAACTGCTCCTAGCAAACTCCAAGATAGCTATTTCAGTTCACAATTCCATACAAATGTGGGACATTCTCTTAAGCCCAGTGCAGTGACCCAATTCGCTCCCAAATGACCATACATTTTTTCTCCCGCGTGTTTGAACAAGCTTGCAGCACCTGCAGCAGCGAATCACAAAGTGCTCCAGTTACTCATATGGGCTTATAGCCATTGATGTAAATGGCTTGTGATAGCCTGCGATAGTAATAATCGGGCTCGTCCGGGATTTGAACCCGGGACCTCTCGCACCCTAAGCGAGAATCATACCCCTAGACCAACGAGCCGACAGTGTCTGAGCAAACGCTTTAATTTTGGTTCGAGCAATTACTTTCACTTCGTATTCGGCACGGCTCCGAGCACACGGGTCACACCCTGTCTGGCCCCGCTCGCTTGTCTGGCCCTGCTCGTCCTGTCCCGTCCAAGACGGGATAGGGCTGGCCTTCCTGTCCGGGCTGGCAACCCTCTTTACGCCTTGCCCTGCTATTTTTTTTTGTCCTTCTGTCTCTCCTGTCCTAACGGTTTCTCTGTTCTGCTTTCCAAGCGTCCTTCATCACTGAGGGCACGGGCCAGAGATGCGAATACGAGAAATGGAAGCAAAAAGTAGAGAACTGAACACCAGTCATCCAAAAGAAAACAATACAGAATAAGACCCGATCCCGCTTGTCCTATTCTCCCGTCTTTCTCGGTCTTGTGCTCTACAGTATAGGGCTGGAACGGTATCAAAAGATGGGCGGGGGGGGCAGAACTTCTTTGCCTCGTTCTGCCACGTGATATTTCTCTGGTTCTATCCTCTGTCTTTTTCCCCCTGGACTGTGTCCAACCCAACAGTCCATGTCGCATATTCAGTCGTTTGAGATGCAATAATCTTCTCTGCCCTCATTCTGCACTGTTCCTTTTCTCTGCCGAACCCCATCCTCCCTTCTGCTTTGTCCTTCTTCCTGCACCGTCCCTGTGCCGTTCTCTTTTCCTTTCCATCCTGTGTTCTGCCCTCTACTCCATTTTACCCCATCACCGTTCATTTCCTCCCAGGTGTCGTACTTACTGCTCTGTCTGCTGCCCATCCTGCAACGCCTTTTTTGTACTGCCGCCTTGTCCTCGGGCAGAACAGAGGCCAGACTCGCACCCTAATTGAGAATTCTACCCCGAGACCACTGAGCCGATCCAAATATTACGAAAAGTCCTAGTTGTGGACCGCGATGGTACTTTCACATTATTGGCCGACAGCTCTGGGCTCATTGACCACACCCACCATCGTCTCACGAGGTCATAGCATAATGCGCTGACCACAGACCGTCGTGAGGGAACATAGCCTTACTAGCGGAGGCTAACCGTGACCATTGGGGTTACATTGGCATGCAAGCTTCGATTTATTCATGGTGATGCATGTCGCGGAACCGTTAGGGCAGAGGGCTGGACCAGGAAACAGGGAAAACAACAGAACAAGGCGTGACTGGTCATATCCCACCATGACCGGGACAGACGGGACAAGAGAACATACAAGACAGAAGGGGTTCTGTTTTCATCTGTCCTCTGTCCTACTGCCTCCTTCGTGGTCCATTCTTTTTCTTCACATTCTGTCCTCATTCCTTGGATCTCTGCCCTCTTCGCCGGCCATCTGCCCTCTGTCCTTACCTTCCCGTCAGCCGTGCTCATTCTTCCGTTCTGCTCTGTGCGCTGTTCCTTCTCTAGCTATCAGCCATGTCCTTCTGGCTTGTCCTGTCTCAGTCCTTTTTCTACATCTGCTTCGTGGTACCGTTTTTGTCACAAACCGACCACGTATATAACCAATGCCTTGTGTTGTGAGCTTTTGAGACGGCACTGGGTGTGGACAGTGGGCCCGGAGTGGTCGACTCACGATGTGAAAGTGACTGTGCGATCCACAACTGGGACGTTACCACGTTGGTCCGGTCGTTGGTATCGGCTCGTTGGTATCGTTGGTATCGGCTCGTTGGTCCGGGGTATGATCCTCGCTTAGGGTGCGGAAGGTCCCGGGTTCAAGTCCCAGATGAGCCCCGTTATTACCGTCATAGTTACACGTCTACTTCTTCAACGCTTCATCCAGGCTAACGATGCTTTAATGCCATCCTAACTAGAGCCTTGTGTTATGATCTGTTGAAACGGTGCTGGGTGCGGACATTGGGTCAGGAGCTGTCGACTCGCGATGTGAAAGTAACGGCGCGGCCCACAACCAGGACGTCACAGAGCAATTTGACGGCTCGTTGGTCTAGGGGTATGATACTCGCTTCTTGAGCGAAGACCAGGCACGCAGTGACTGACCAATAAAGTGAGAAAACGATGTCTTCTATCAGTTCATTCGCTCTCAACATGCCTCAACACAAAATGCCTCGCCACAAACGATCTAGTCACTCCAAAGACTTTCCACGCATGACCTGCTGCCTGTCGGCCCGGGCACATCCCAAAGAACACGAAAGTCATTGTGCATGTAAGTCTACCAACTTGGCAGCTCAGACAGTCACCAGAAAGAATCGACGTGATCACGTTCCAGATGTGCGGGTTCAAGATCGGCAGCGCTCGATAGAGACTTTTTGGTGCAGCCACCGTCCTCAGAAATTGTATTCTCAGCGTATGAGGTACAAGATTGAACATTTTGCACCACCCACAGTACTAGGTAGCGCCAGTGCGATTTTGGGCAGACGTTTATTAACGTACCACTCACAGAACAGTAAGCCTGTTGCAGACAAGGCTATGCTGCGTGGACATCATGTTTGTAGTGCATGCAGATCTGTCTAAAGCGCCTGTGGTACCCCACGAACGTATCCGGTAGAGAACCTCGAGGTTCCGTGGCAGGACTGCTCCACATGTTCCGAGACACACCGAACACCCCCGTCGACCTCTCACCTTTCGTGCCACTGTCAAGTGGAAGCAGGTGCCGTGAGATGTGGCAGACGCTGATGCCGTGACGGGATTTCGTAGGTGGTTAATGGTCTGGTTTGTAGCAGATATGGGAAGGAGGTGGTGGTGCAATGTGTGTTAAATATTTGTTTCTGTCGGTTACGTATTTATTACTTGGAAGCATCAAGCAATGTCCCACTTGTTGGAATGTTTCGAGAATAAAAATGATCCACGAACTATGATTGCCATGAGATATCACGGCCCTCACGGTTCTCACGGCCCTCATTGAGTACTGAGCCTCGACGAGTGTAAATTGAGGCATTCGGCCTTGCCCCTTTTTGAGATTTTGACCCTCAGGCTCCGAAAACATTAGGTCATCTGCTCGGTGCTGGTGGTGTCTAACTGACATAGAGGCTTTCATCGACTCAGGGAGAGCCTTATCAGGTGTCTGATGAGTTCCGGACACGTGAACAGGATGAATTATTGAATGTTTCCCGCGGACAGGTAAATCACTGTGGGTCCTGACCGTCACAGGAGTCCCTCACTGTTGCAGAGGCCCCGACCAATGCCAATCGCGGACCCGGCCTCGCTCTTGCTCGTTCCTATGTCGGTGATTTGTGACGAAAATAGGGGCACGCACTGTCCCAGGGGTCTTCAATCGGTGCAAGAGACACTCTGACTGACATCAGAGGTCGCGGCCCAGCCGTCATTGACTCAGGGACCTGGACCCTCAAGCCCAGACCGATATGCAGCCAGCTGTTCGGTACTGTTGGTGCCTGACCGATATAAAGGCCCTTATCCACCCACGACGCCCTCAATCGGTGCAAGAGACACTCTGACTGACATCAGAGGTCGCAGCCCTGCCGACATTGACTCGGGGACCTGAACCCTCAAGCCCAGACCGATATGCAGCCAGCTGTTCGGTACTGTTGGTGCCTGACCGATATAAAGGCCCTTATCCACCCACGACGCCCTTAATCGGTGCAAGAGACACTCTGACTGACATCAGAGGTCGCAGCCCTGCCGACATTGACTCGGGGACCTGAACCCTCAAGCCCAGACCGATATGCAGCCAGCTGTTCGGTACTGTTGGTGCCTGACCGATATAAAGGCCCTTATCCACCCACGACGCCCTCAATCGGCGCAAGAGACACTCTGACTGACATCAGGCGTCGCCGCCCTGCCGACATTGACTCAGGGACCTGAACCCTCAAGCCCAGACCGACATGCAGCCAGCTGTTCGGTGCTGTTGGTGCCTGACCGATGTAAAGGCCCTTATCCACCCAGGACGCCCTCAATCGGCGCAAGAGGCACTCTGACTCGATTTGGGGTCTCAGCACTAGGTGACGGGCCACTAAATATCACCTCAGGCAAGCTCAACTTGGGTGCTCAGTCGTCGGGGGCGAGGGGGACTTTGGACTCCTCGCAGGCATTTGGAGGCCCATTAAGGAGCATTACAAGTGACCCGTCGGCCCCTCAGGACCAAAGAGGAGGGGGGGGGGATGTCATGTGCCGGGATCATGTGGCCTCCTTTGCCAGCGCCACTGGTGGTAACGCTCATGATGGCCGCTGTGGTTAGTGTGTTCGGAGCTGTCCACTGCACAGTGTACAAGTAACGATGCGACCCAGGGTGGGGACGTTACGGGTATTTATAACGGCTCGTTCGTCTAGGTATATGACTCTTGCTTAGTCCGCGAGAGATCTTGGGCTCAAATCCTGGACGAGCCCTGTTATTGCTGCCAAAATGCCTAGGTCTTCATACGTAGAAGCGCATGTGAATCTCTGTGCCCTTCTACACACGCACCTTCGAATCTGCTACCATAGTGAATCATAGAAGATCCTTATAAGCCACATGCCCTAATATGATAACAATCATTAAAGTCGGCGGGAGGAAACGATACCGGTAGTACCGTTCATTACAATAATTGGGCTCGTCCGGGATTTGAACCCGGGACCTCTCGCACCCGAAGCGAGAATCATACCCCTAGACCAACGAGCCGACAAGGCGCAATTTAACGTCCTGGTTGAGTGCCGTGCTGTTACTTTCACATCGCGAGTCGACAGCTCCGGACCCACTGTCCGCACCCAGTACCGTCTCAAAAAGTCATAACATAAGGCACTGGCTATTAGTGCGGTCATTTTGTGTAAACTAATTGGTAAACCGAAAAAAATGCAAAAAAGAACTGAGCTGGACAGGACAGAAAGACATGACTGATAGCTCAGGGCGGAGAAATGCGCAGGGCGGAACGAAAGGGTGTGCAAGGCAGACGACTTGGGCGGGGGGGATAGACGGCAGAGGACTCCTGGCAAGGCGCAAAGATGCAAGGGCTGAAAATAAGGGCAGAAGACAGAGAACAGTGTACGAAGCAGGTAAAGGAAAGATAATGAGCAGGGAGCAGATTAAAACAGGATCCCTTCTGTCTTGTATGCCCGCCCCGTCCCGCTTAAGGCGGGACATGACCGACCATGTCTTGTTCTGTCTTGTGCCCGTTTGCTGGTCCAGCCTTCTGTCCTAACGACTTCCCCATATGCATAGCCACAAATATGTTGCAGCTCGCACGCCAGTACAACTCCAATTGTCCTGGCCTAGCTCGGCCACTAGCGCTATGCTCCCTCACGGCAGTCTGTAACCGACGCGTTACGCCATACCTTGTGAGACGATGATGGGTGTGGCTAGTGTGCTTGGAGCTGCACACCTTGAGATGTGAAAGTGACGGCGCCGCCCAAAATTGGGACGTTACGACCAGGCATATCGGCTCGTTGGTCTAGGGGTATGATTCTCGCTTAGGGTGCGAGAGGTCCCGGGTTCAAATCCCGGACGAGCCCGGTTATTGGCATCACGGGCAATCACTCGCCATCTACATCAGTGGCTGTGAGCCCATGTGAGCAACTAGAGTACTTTGTTCTTCTCTACTGCAGGTGTGAACTCATGTGAGCAGGACATTCAATGCTATAGGTTCAAGAGAGTGTCCCTCATTTGTATGGGATTTTGAACTGGAATAGCTATCTTGGAGCCCACTCGGTGCAGTTCACAGCCCTGCCATTCTTAAGAACTAAACCCATCCAGTTTCTGAGGTACACGCCCGCGAAGATGTGCAGGCCATTTCGGGGAATCTATTTATTCCAAAGTCACCCACGCATCCACGGCGACATGATAAGATCATTTAAATTCTGTAAGTGCATTAGCCATGCGGCAATCAAGGCCAAGAAAAATATAATTGTTGAGGCGTTCATCTCTGGCATTCGTGAGCACGATTTCCAGATATAAAGGCCGTCAAATGGCTCTCAATCACTGTTGTGCAGGAAACGGTGACGTATCAAGCCATGGCGTATAAAGGATCATATTAACGAAACAGAGAAATTGTGCTGCCTGGAGCAGTCTATTCCATTTTAAAGTGTACCGATCACTACATGTGAGCCTATTTCACCATGTGTGATGCTTGACGCAACATCTGAAAGTGTGGAAAATTTCCTTTAAGTGCATTTAATATTGGTGAAGCAGCCATAACGTTCAATGTTGCGGATATATCTAGTTCTCTAATGGGAATCGGAGTTTTCAACCGCATCATCCTCAAAACCTTAGGTGTAACTAGACACAATACCAAAGTAGAGTATTAGCGTCAGATGGCCAACGCAGTTTGTCCGTCTTAAAGCCGCAACATCAGTAATAATGTAGGATAGTTGAACACTTATGATACTTATAGGACCTCCCGTCAAGGAATCCAAAGTCATCAGCAGTAGCAGGATCATATACTCCTATGTCCTCAGAAAAACATGGCTTTTCAGCTCAAGGGTCACAGGTACAGGTGGCAGCAGTTGGAGTGGTTATGACTTGGGTCCGGCACATTATGGCCTCAGCTCGCGCTTAACTGTGAGGTGTACAATAATTAAGCGTGTGATGGAAGCGCGTCAGTAAAAGCACCAGCTAAATGTATCATTCAATGCCTTAATCTTTCGTACGTCTGCAACATCTATTGCTACTTGTGCTGTTACATGTGGCGGGGCAGACTAGCCTTGTCTTGGCGTCGCCCCCGTCAATACGACCCTCCCGGCCGGCGGTAAGGTCACGTGGTTGCAACATCTGCTTGAAAGAAATGCTCCACATTTGAGGATCTTGAAGCAAGCAGCACTTAGAGCTTCCGGTATGCTTTTAAGTAGACCAAACTTTTTTAAACAATACAAGCTGTATAAATCTGGGAGTGCTGTATTGCCAGAGGCGATGCCAAGATACAGCTAGCCTGCCGGCCATTGAATGGCAGAAACAGCGTCATATCGATATTGCAGATGTCCGAGAAATTAAGGCATTGAATGATGCATTTAACTGGTGTTCTTGCTGATGCGCTTCCAACACACGCTGAATTCTAAAACACCTTGCAGTTAATCGCGAGCTGGGCCAAAATGTGCCGGACCCTAGTCACGACCATTCCAACTGCAGCACCTGTACCTGTGTCCCTTGAGCTGAGAAGCTATGTTTTGCTGAGGGCGTGGTAACATATGGTGTTGGTACTGCTGATGAGTTTTGGTTACATCATGAGAGATCCTGTAAGTCTCATAAGTGTTCAACTGCCCTACATTTTTACTGAAGCGGGTTTTATTGCGCGCAAACTAGGTTAGCCACCTGACGCTAATACTCCACTTTGCATTCTGTCTAATTACATGTAATGTATAGGCACGATGCGGTTGCCAACTCAGATTGTCATTGGAGAACCATATATATGTTCATAACATTGAGCGTTATGGTGGTCTTGCCGATATAAGATGTAATTAAGGGGAATTTTCAATTTTAGAATGTTGAGGCAAGCTTTGGATGTCATGAAACAAGCCCAGTTATAATTATTGGTACGCTTGTAAGTGGAATAAAGTGTTCTAAATAACACAAATCCTGTTTCGTAAACATGATTCCCCATACGTCATGGTTTGATTTCGCCATGGTATCTTGCACAACAATGATTGAGGGCCAATAGATGGCCGTTATATCTAGTAATGATGCTCACCAACACCAGATATAAACCACTCGACCGTTATATCTTTTTTGGCCTTGATTGCCACATGCCAATGAAATGACGGGACCTGAATAACATAATAGCATCATGGTGGCTTTGGTGAATTTGGGATAGTCTTCCCGAAACAGTATGCACATCTTCGCGGAGGTGTATTTCAGAAACTAAGTAAGTTTAGGTCTTCAGAATGGCAGGGCTGTGGACTGCACCTAATGAACTCCAAGATAGCTATTTCAGCTCACAATTCCATACAAATGTGGGACATTCTCTTAAGCCCAGTGCAATGACCCAACTCGCTCCCAAATTCCCATATATTTTTACTCTCGCGTATTTGAACAAGCTCGCAGACGATGGGCTTCAACACTGTCCTGCTCCCATCAATTCACATCTGCAACAGCAAAGCACAAGTGCACCAAGTACTGAAATGGGCTTATAGCCACTGATGTAAATGACAAGTGAAAACCTGTGATAATAATGACTGGGCTCGTCCGGGATTTGAGCCCGGGACCCCTCGCACCCTAAGCGAGAATCATACCCCTAGACCAACGAGCCGACAGTACCTTCGCAGGGGCTTCAATTTTGGTTTGCGCAGTTACTTTCACTTCGTATTCGGCACGGCTCCGAGCACACTTGTCACACCCTGTCTGGCCCCGTTCGCTTGTCTGGCCCTGCCTGTCCTGTGCCGTCCAAGACGGGATAGAGCTGGCCGTGCTGTCCGGGCTGGCACCCCTCTTTACGCCTTGCCCTGCTATTGTCTTTGTCCTTCTGTCTCTTCTGTCCTAACGGTTTCTCTATTCTCGTTTTCCAAGCGTCCTTCATCACTGCGGGCACGGGCCAGAGATGCGAACACGAAAAATGGAAGCAAAAAGTAGAGAACAGAAAACCACTCAGCCAAAAGAAAACAGTACAGAATAAGACCTGATCCTGCTTGTCCTAGCCTCCCGTCTTTCTCAGTCTTGTACTCTACAGTATAGGGCTGGAACGGTATCAAAAAATGGGCGAGCGGAGCAAGAACTTCTTTGCCTCGTTCTACCACGTGATATTTCTCTGGTTCTATCCTGTCTTTTTCCGCCTGGACTGCGTCCCACCCAACAGTCCAAGCCGCATATCCAGTCGTTTGAGATGTAATAATCTTCTCTGCCCTCATTCTGCACTGTTCCCTTTCTCTGCCGAACCCCGTCCTCCCTTCTGCTTTGTCATTTTTCCTGCACCGTCCCTGTGCCGCTCTCTTTTCCTTTCCATCCTGTGTTCTGCCCTATCCTCCATTTTACCCCATCACCGTTCATTTCCTCTCAGGTGTCGTACTTACTGTTCTGTCTGCTGCCCATCCTGCAACACCTTGCTTTGCACTGCCGCCTTGCCCTCGAGCAGAACAGAGGCCAGACTCGCACCCTAAGTAAGAATTCTACCCCGAGATCACTGAGCCGATCAAAACATTACGAAAAGTCCTAGTTGTGGACCGCGATGGTACTTTCACATTAGGTGCCGACAGCTCCTGGCTCATTGGCCACACCCACCATTGTCTCACGAGGTCATAGCATAATGCGCTGACCACAGACCGTCGTGAGGGAACATAGCCTTACTAGCGGAGGCTAACCGAGACCATTGGGGTTATCTTGGCGTGTAAGCTTCGATTTGTTCATGGTGATGCATGTCGCGGAACCGCTAGGGCAGAGGGCTGGACTAGGAAACAGGGAAAACAACAGAACAAGGCGTGACTGGTCATATTCCACCATGACCGGGACAGACGGGACAAGGGAACATACAAGACAGAAGGGATTCTGTTTTCATCTGTCCTCTGTCCTACTGCCTCCTTCGTGGTCCATTCTTTCTCTTCACATTCTGTCCTCATTCCTTGTATCTCTGCCCTCTTCCCTGGCCATCTGCCCTCTGTCCTGCGTTCCCTTCTGCCGTGCTCATTCTTCCGTTCTGCTCTGTGCGCTGTTCCTTTTCGGGCTATCAGTCATGGCGTTCTGGCATGTCCTGTCTCAGTCCTTTTTCTACATCTGCTTCGTGTTACCGTTTTTTGTCACAAACCGACTACGTATATAACCAATGCCTTGTGTTGTGAGCTTTTGAGACGGCACTGGGTGTGGACAGGGGGCCCGGAGTGGTCGACTCACGATGCGAAAGTAACTGTGCGATCCACAACTGGGACGTTACCACGTTGGTCCGGTCGTTGGTATCGGCTCGTTGGTATCGTTGGTATCGGCTTGTTGGTCCGGGGTATGATCCTCGCTTAGGGTGCGGAAGGTCCCGGGTTCAAGTCCCAGATGAGCCCCGTTATTACCGTCATAGTTACACGTCTACTTCTTCAACGCTTCATCCAGGCTAACGATGCTTTAATGCCATCCTAACTAGAGCCTTGTGTTATGATCTGTTGAAACGGCGCTGGGTGCGGACATTGGGTCAGGAGCTGTCGACTCGCGATGTGAAAGTAACGGCGCGGCCCGCAACCAGGACGTCACAGAGCAATTTGACGGCTCGTTGGTCTAGGGGTATGCTTCTCGCTTCTTGAGCGAAGACCAGGCACGCAGCGACTGACCAATAAAGTGAGAAAACGATGTCTTCTATCAGTTCATTCGCTCTCAGCATGCCTCAACACAAAATGCCTCGCCACAAACGATCTAGTCACTCCAAAGACTTCTCACGCATGACCTGCTGCCTGTCGGCCCGGGCACATCCCAAAGAACACGAAAGTCATTGTGCATGTAAGTCTACCAACTTGGCAGCTCAGACAGTCACCAAAAAGTATCGACGTGATCACGTTCCAGATGTGCGGGTTCAAGATCGGCAGCGCTCGATAGAGACTTTTTGGTGCAGCCACCGTCCTCAGAAATTGTATTCTCAGCGTATGAGGTACAAGATTGAACATTTTGCACCACCCACAGTACTAGGTAGCGCCAGTGCGATTTTGGGCAGACGTTTATTAACGTACCACTCACAGAACAGTAAGCCTGTTGCAGACAAGGCTATGCTGCGTGGACATCATGTTTGTAGTGCATGCAGATCTGTCTAAAGCGCCTGTGGTACCCCACGAACGTATCCGGTAGAGAACCTCGAGGTTCCGTGGCAGGACTGCTCCACATGTTCCGAGACACACCGAACACCCTTGTCGACCTCTCACCTTTCGAGCCACTGTCAAGTGGAAGCAGGTGCCGTGAGATGTGGCAGACGCTGATGCCGTGACGGGATTTTGTAGGTGGTTAATGGTCTGGTTTGTAGCAGATATGGGAAGGAGGTGGTGGTGCAATGTGTGTTAAATATTTGTTTCTGTCGGTTACGTATTTATTACTTGGAAGCATCAAACAATGTCCCACTTGTTGGAATGCTTCGAGAATAAAAATGATCCACGAACTATGATTGTCATGAGAGATCACGGCCCTCACGGTTCTCACGGCCCTCATTGAGTACTGAGCCTCGACGAGTGTAAATTGAGGCATTCGGCCTTGCCCCTTTTTCAGAATTTGACCATCAGGCTCCGACAAACATTAGGTCATCTGCTCGGCACTGGTGGTGTCTAACTAACATAGAGGCTTTCATCGACTCAGGGAGATCCTTATCAGGTGTCTGATGAGTTCCGGACATGTGAACAGGATGAATTATTGAATGTTTCCCGCGGACAGGTAAATCACTGTGGGTCCTGACCGTCACAGGGGTCCCTCACTGTTGCAGAGGCCCCGACCAATGCCAATCGCGGACCCGGCCTCGCTCCTGCTCGTTCCTATGTCGGTGATTTGTGACGAAAATAGGGGCACGCACTGTCCCAGGGGTCTTCAATCGTTGAGAGCGACACTCTGACTGGCATCAGAGGTCGCAGCCCTGCCGACATTGACTCAGGGACCTGAACCCTCAAGCCCAGACCGATATGCGGCCAGCTGTTCGGTACTGTTGGTGCCTGACCGATATAAAGGCCCTTATCCACCCAGGACGCCCTCAATGGGCGCAAGAGGCACTCTGACTCGATTTGAGGCCTCAGCGCTAGGTGACGGGCCACTAAATATCACCTCAGGCAAGCTCAACTTGGGTGCTCAGTCTTCGGTGGCGAGGGGTATTTTGGACTCCTCGCAGGCATTTAGAGGCCCATTAAGGGGCATTACAATGACCCGTCGGCCCCTCAGGACCTAAGGGGGAGATCATGTGCCGCGTGTGCCCTTCCTTGTCAGCGCCACTGGTGGTAACGCTTACGATGGCGGCTGTGGTTAGTGTGTTCGGAGCTGTCCACTGCACAGTGTACAAGTAACGATGCGGCCCAGGATGGGGACGTTACGGGTATTTATAACGGCTCGCTCGTCTAAGTATATGACTCTTGCTTAGTCCGCGCGAGATCCTGGGCTCAAATCCTGGACGAGCCCTTCTATTGCTGCCAAAATGCCTAGGTCTTCATACGTAGAAGCGCATGTGAATCTCTGCGCCCTTCTACACACGCACCTTCGAATCTGCTACCATAGCGAATCATAGCAGATCCTTACAAGCCACATGCTCTAATACGATAACGATCATTGAAGTCGGCGGGAGGAAGCGATGCCGGTAGAACCGTTCATTACAATAATTGGGCTCGTCCGGGATTTGAACCCGGGACCTCTCGCACCCGAAGCGAGAATCATACCCCTAGACCAACGAGCCGACGAGACATATTTTAACGTCCTGGTTGCGTGCCGCGCTGTTACTTTCACATCGCGAGTCGACAGCTCTGGGCCCACTGTTCGCACCCAGTACCGTCTCAAAAGATCATAACATAAGGCACTGGGTACTAGTGCGGTAATTTTGTGTACACTAATTGGTAAACCGAAAAAAATGCAAAAAGGAACTGACAGGGCACGACAGAAAGACACGACTGATAGTTCAGGGTGAGCAATGTGCAGGGCAGAACGAAAGGGTGTGCAAGGCAGACGACTTGGGGGGGATAGACGGCAGAGGACTCCTGGCAAAGCGCAAAGATGCAAGGACTGAACATAGGGGCGGAAGACAGAACAGTGTACGAAGCAGGTAAAGGAAAGATAATGAGCAGAGAGCAGATTAAAACAGGATCCCTTCTGTCCTGTATGCCCGCCCCGTCCCGCTTAAGGCGGGACATGACCGACCATGTCTTGTTCTGTCTTGTGCCCGTTTGCTGGTCCAGCCTTCTGTCCTAACGACTTCCCCATATGCATAGCCACAAATATTTTGCAGCTTGCACGCCAATACAACTCCAATTGTCCCGGCCAAGCTCGGCCACTAGCGCTACGCTCCCTCACGGCAGTCTGTAACCGACGCGTTACGCCATACCTTGTGAGACGATGATGGGTGTGGCTAGTGTGCTTGGAGCTGCACACCTTGAGATGTGAAAGTGACGGCGCCGCCCAAAATTGGGACGTTACAACCAGGCATATCGGCTCGTTGGTCTAGGGGTATGATTCTCGCTTAGGGTGCGAGAGGTCCCGGGTTCAAATCCCGGACGAGCCCGGTTATTGGCATCACGGGCAATCACTCGCCATCTACATCAGTGGCTGTGAGCCCATGTGAGAAACTAGAGTACTTTGTTCTTCTCTACTGCAGGTGTGAACTCATGTGAGCAGGACAGTCAATGCTATAGGTTCAAGAGAGTGTCCCTCATTTGTATGGGATTTTGAACTGGAATAGCTATCTTGGAGCCCACTCGGTGCAGTTCACAGCCCTGCCGTTCTTAAGAACTAAACCCATCCAGTTTTTGAGGTACACGCCCGCGAAGATGTGCAGGCCATTTCGGGGAATCTATTTATTCCAAAGTCACCCACGCATCCACGGCGACATGATAAGATCATTTAAATCCTGTAGGTGCATTAGCCATGCGGCAATCAAGGCAAGAAAAATATAATTGTTGAGGCGTTCATCTCTGGCATTCGTGAGCACGATTTCCAGATATAAAGGCCGTCAAATGGCTCTCAATCACTGTTGTGCAGGAAACGGTGACGTATCAAGCCATGGCGTATAAAGGATCATATTAACGAAACAGAAATTGTGTTGCCTGGAGCAGTCTATTCCAATTTAAAGTGTACCGATCACTACAAGTGAGCCTACTTCACCATGTGTGATGCTTGACGCAACACCTGAAAATGTGGAAAATTTCCTTTAAGTGCATTTAATATTGGCGAAGCAGCCATAACGTTCAATGTTGCGGATATATCTAGTTCTCTATTGGGAATCGGAGTTTTCAACCGCATCATCCTCAAAACCTTAGGTGTAACTAGACACAATACCAAAGTAGAGTATTAGCGTCAGATGGCCAACGCAGTTTGCCCGTCTTAAAGCCCGCAACATCAGTAATAATGTAGGATAGTTGAACACTTATGATACTTATAGGACCTCCCGTCAAGGAATCAAAAGTCATCAGCAGTAGCAGCATCATATACTCCTATGTCCTCAGAAAAACATGGCTTTTCAGCTCAAGGGTCACAGGTACAGGTGGCAGCAGTTGGAGTGGTTATGACTTGGGTCCGGCACATTATGGCCTCAGCTCGCGCTTAACTGTGAGGCGTACAATAATTAAGCGTGTGTTGGAAGCGCGTCAGTAAAAGCACCAGCTAAATGTATCATTCAATGCCTTAATCTTTTGTACGTCTGCAATATCGATTGCTGCTTGTGCTGTTGCATGTGGCGGGGCAGGCTAGCCTTGTCTTGGCGTCGCCCCCGTCAATACGACCCTCCCGGCCGGCGGTAAGGTCACGTGGTTGCAACGTCTGCTTGAAAGATATGCTCCACACTTGAGGATCTTGAAGCAAACATCACTTAGAGCTTCTGGTATGCTTTTAAGCAGAACAAGCTTTTTTAAACAACGCCAGCTGTATAAATCTGGGAGTGCTGTATTGCCAGAGGCGATGCCAAGATACAGCTAGCCTGCCGGCCATTGAATGGCAGAAACAGCGTCATATCGATATTGCAGACGTCCGAGAAATTAAGCCATTGAATGATGCATTTAACTGGTGTTCTTACTGATGCGCTTCCAACACACGCTGAATTTTAATACACCTTGCAGTGAAACGCGAGCTGGGGCCAAAATGTGCCGGACCCTAGTCACGACCATTCCAACTGCAGCACCTGTACCTGTGGCCCTTGAACTAAAAAGTCATGTTTTGCTGATGGCAGGGCAAATGTTGAGGCAAGCATTCATGTCATGAAGCAAGCCCAGTTATGATTATTGGTACGCTTGTAAGTAGAATAAACTGTTCTAAATAACACAAATTCTGTTTCGTAAACATGATTCCCCATACGTCATCGTTTGATTTCGCCATGGTACCTTGCACAACAATGATTGAGGGCCAATAGACGGCGTTATGTCTAGAAATGGTGCTCACGAACACCAGATATAAACCACTCGACAGTTATATTTTTCTTGGCCTTGATCGCCACGTGACCAATGGAATGACGGGATTTCAATGGCATTATAGCATCATGGTTGCCTGGGTGGATTTGGAATAGTCTTCCCGAAACAGTTTGCACATCTTCGCGGAGGTGTATCTTAGCAACTAGATGGGTTCAGGTATTAAGAATGGCAGGGCTATGAGCTGCACTTTCTGAACTCCGAGATAGCTATTTCAGTTCGTAATTCCATACAAATGTGGGACATTCTCTTAAGCCCAGTGCAGTGACCCAATTCGCTCCCAAATGACCATATATTTTTACTCCCGTGTGTTTGAACAAGGTTGCCACACCTGCAGCAGCGAATCACAAAGTGCTCCAGTTACTCATATGGGCTTATAGCCATTGATGTAAATGACTTGTGATAGCCTGCGATAGTAATAACCGGGCTCGTCCGGGATTTGAACCCGGGACCTCTCGCACCCTAAGCGAGAATCATACCCCTAGACCAACAAGCCGGCAGTGTCTGTGCAAACGCTTTAATTTTGGTTCGAGCAATTACATTCACTTCGTATTCGGCACGGCTCCGAGCACACTTGTCACACCCTGTCTGGCCCCGTTCGCTTGTCTGGCCCTGCTTGTCCTGTCCCGTCCAAGACGGGATAGGGCTGGCCTTCCTGTCCGGGCTGGCAACCCTCTTTACGCCTTGCCCTGCTATTGTCTTTGTCCTTCTGTCTCTCCTGTCCTAACGGTTTCTCTGTTCTGCTTTCCAAGCGTCCTTCAGCACTGAGGGCACGGGCCAGAGATGCGAATACGAAAAATGGAAGCAAAAAGTAGAGAATAGAATACCAGTCAGCCAAAAGAAAACAGTACAGAATAAGACCCGATCCTGCTTGTCCTATTCTCCCGTCTTTCTCGGTCTTGTGCTCTACAGTATAGGGCTGGAACGGTATCAAAAGATGGGCGGGGGGAGCAAGAACTTCTTTGCCTCGTTCTGCCACGTGATATTTCTCTGGCTCTATCCTCTGTCTTTTTCCCCCTGGACTGTGTCCAACCCAACAGTCCATGTCGCATATTCAGCCGTTTGAGATGCAATAATCTTCTCTGCCCTCATTCTGCACTGTTCCTTTTCTCTGCCGAACCCCATCTTCCCTTCTGCTTTGTCCTTCTTCCTGCACCGTCCCTGTGCCGCTCTCTTTTCCTTTCCACCCTGTGTTCTGCCCTCTCCTCCATTTTACCCCATCACCGTTCATTTCCTCCCAGGTGTCGTACTTACTGCTCTGTCTGCTGCCCATCCTGCAACGCCTTTTTTGTACTGCCGCCTTGTCCTCGGGCAGAACAGAGGCCAGACTCGCACCCTAATTGAGAATTCTACCCCGAGATCACTGAGCCGATCCAAATATTACGAAAAGTCCTAGTTGTGGACCGCGATGGTACTTTCACATTACGGGCCGACAGCTCTGGGCTCATTGGCCACACCCACCATCGTCTCACGAGGTCATAGCATGATGCGCTGACCACAGACCGTCGTGAGGGAACATAGCCTTACTAGCGGAGGCTAACCGTGACCATTGGGGTTATATTGGCATGCAAGCTTCGATTTATTCATGGTGATGCATGTCGCGGAACCGTTAGGGCAGAGGGCTTGACCAGGAAACAGGGAAAACAACAGAACAAGGCGTGACTGGTCATACCATGACAGGGACAGACGGGACAAGAGAACATACAAGACAGAAGTGGTTCTGTTTTCATCTGTCCTCTGTCCTACTGCCTCTTTCGTGGTCCATTCTTTCTCTTCACATTTTGTCCTCATTCCTTGAATCTCTGCCCTCTTCGCCGGCCATCTGCCCTCTATCCTGCGTTCCCGTCAGCCGTGCTCATTCTTCCGTTCTGCTCTGTGCGCTGTTCCTTCTCGGGCTATCAGTCATGGCCTTCTGGCACGTCCCGTCTCAGTCCTTTTTCTACACCGGTTTCGTGTTACCGTTTTTTGTCACAAACCGACGACGTTTATAACCAATGCCTTGTGTTGTGAGATTTTGAGACGGCACTGGGTGTGGACAGTGGGCCCGGAGTGGTCGACTCACGATGTGAAAGTAACTGTGCGATCCACAACTGGGACGTTACCACGAATTTTTCGGCTGGTTGTTCTAGGGGTATGATCCTCGCTTAGGGTGCGGAAGGTCCCGGGCTCAAGTCCCAGACGAGCCCGGTTATTACCGTCACAGTTGCACGTCTATTTCTTCAACGTTTAAGACTAACGATGTTTCAATGCTGTCCTAACAAGAGCCTTGTGTTATGATCTGTTGAGACGGTGCTGGGTGCGGAGATTGGGTCCGGAGATATCGACTCGCGATGTGAAAGTAACAGCACGACCCGCAACCAGTGCGTCACAGGGCAATTTGCCGGCTCGTTGGTCTAGGGGTATAATTCTCGCTTCTTGAGCGAAGACCAGGCACGTAGTGACTGGCCAAAATAGTGGGAAAACGATGTCTGTTATCAGCTCGCTCGTTACCAACATGCTGAGAGATACTGTGGCACAAAATACCTCGCCACAAATGATCTAGTCACCTCAAAGACTTTTCACGCATGACCTGCTGCCTGCCGGCCCGGGTACATCCCAAATAATACAAAAACTATCGCACATGTCACCAACTTCGCAGATCAATCACCACTAAACATCGACGATGGTCACGTTCCAGATGTGCGGGTTCAAGATCGGCAGCGCTCGATGGAGGCTTTCTGGTGCAGCCACCGTATTCAGAAATTGTGTTCTCACCGTATGAGGTACAAGATTGAACACTTTGCACCGCCCACAGTACTGGTGAGATTTTGGTGTACTAGTGAGATTCAGTGAGATTTTGGGCAGACGTTTCTTAACACGCGCTCGGGTGGGGGAGCGGGTCAAATTGTCCCCCCAAAGATTTTTCCCAAATGGTTTCCGAACGGCGCGGCGCAGCCACGCCAAATTTTGCACGGCTGTAGACAACTGAATAATGAATCGTTTGGCATCAACAATTTAGATGTAGCTTGTAAGATCACTGATCTATGGCAGGTCAAAATCAGGCCATGGATTCAGCGAAGTCAGTTTCTAGGGAATTGTTCATTCTGATGCAATAACGGAGTGCTAAACAAATCCACACATCTCTGAGATGCTTTCTTAGGCAACACAAATATTGAATGAGCAACTGACGTTGACCTAAGGTCAGGTATGAGGTTCAGACTACGGTCAAAACAAACCTGTTTTATTGCTGTAGAGCTTGCTGTATGAGATAGTTGCTGATGCTCATTTCGAATTTATTGATTGCAGGAAACTCATTATACATCTTTCATGGACTACTTAGAGGTCAGAATAGGTCATTCACCCAAAATGACTCAGGTCAACACTCCGTTTTTAGAAACATATTGTCTAGCGTTATCTTTGTAGCTTATTCAAGTGCAAAACTCAGAGCAGTCTTGTATGGTTTAATCACCATGACCTTTAAAAGGTAAGCAAAGTCGCTGACCTTAAATAAGCATGTGACCTTTTGCTTAGAAACAGTCATCTAGGTTTTGGGCGCGCTTTGGAGACCAACCTATAATTTGACATTGTTTGACCTTATTTGACCCAAAGGTCATGACTTAGGGACTACAAAATTTGATCTAGGTGAGTGCAGGTCAACACACCCTGTAGATATTGTGTCTCTAGTTCTCTTAGTTCCCGCGATTTCGGCGGGGGGTCAAATTGACCCCCTCCCCCACACCCGAGTAAAGGGTATCCAGCCAGCCACCCGGGTGCGTGTTAACATACCAATCGCACAACAGTAAGCCTGTCGCAGACAAGTCTATGCTACGTGGACGTCATGTTTGTAGTGCACGCAGATCTGTCTAAAGCGCCTGTGGTACCCCACGAACGTATCCGGTAGAGAACCTCGAGGTTCCGTGGCAGGACTGCTCCACATGTTCCGAGACACACCGAACACCCTCGTCGACCTCTCACCTTTCGTGCCACTGTCAAGTAGAAGGAGGCGCTGTGCAATGCGCTGTGGACGGACTGGTTTGTAGCGGACATAGGAAGGAGGTGGTGGCTCAATATGTGTTAAATATTTGTTTCTGTCGATTACGTATTTGTTACTTGGGGAGCAACAAACAATGTCCCACTTGCTGGAATGCCTCGAGAATAAAAATGATCCATGAACTATGTATGTCATCAGAGATCACGGTCCTCATTGAGTACTGAGCCTCGACGAGCGTAAATTGAGGCATTCGGCCTTGCCCCTTTTTCAGAATTTGGCCCTCGGCTCCGAAAAACATGACGTCAACTGCTCGGCACTGGTGATGTCTAACTGACATAGAGGCTCTCATCGACTCAGGGAGATCCTTATCAGCGCATGAGCGTCTGATGATCTCCGGACATGTGAACAGGATGAATTATTGAATGCCTCCAGCAGACAGGTAAATCCCTGTGGGTCCTGACCGTCACAGGGGTCCCTCACTGTTGCAGAGGCCCCGACCAATGCCAATCGCAGACCCGGCCTCGTTCCTGCTCGTTCCTACGTCGGTGATCTGTGACTAAAATAGGGGCACGCACTGTCCCAGGGGTCTTCAATCGGTGCAAGAGACACTCTGACTGACATCAGAGGTCGCGGCCCAGCCGTCATTGACTCAGGGACCTGGACCCTCAAGCCCAGACCGATATGCAGCAAGCTGTTCGGTACTGTTGGTGCCTGACAGATATAAAGGCTCTTATCCACCCAGGACGCCCTCATTCGGCGCAAGAGGCACTCTACTCGATTTTAGGTCTCACCCCTAGGTGACGGGCCACTAAATATCACCTCAGGCAAGCTCAACTTGGGTGCTCAGTCTTCGGTGGCGAGGGGTACTTTGGACTCCTCGCAGGCATTTGGAGGCACATTAAGGGGCATTACAAGTGACCCGTCGGTCCCTCAGGACCTAAGGGGGGGGGGGAGACCATGTGCCGGGTGTACCCTCCCTTGCCAGCGCCACTGGTGGTGACACTCACGATGCCGGCTGTGGTTAGAGTGATCGGAGCTGTCCACTGCACAATGTGCAAGTAACGATGCGGCCCAGGATGGGGGCGTTATGGGTATTTATAACGGCTCGTTCGTCTAGGTATATGACTCTTGCTTAGTCCGCGAGGGAGCCCAGGCCCAAATCCTGGACGAATGCGGCACAGGATGGGGACGTTGCGGATATTTATAACGGCTCGTTCGTCTAGGTATATGACTCTTGCTTAGTCCGCAAGAGATCCTGGGCTTAAATCCCGGACGAGCCCTTCTATTGCTGCCAAAATGCCTCGGTCTTCATACGTAGAAGCGCATATGAATCTCTGTGCCCTTCTGCACACGCACCTTCGAATATGCTACCATAGTGAATCATAGAAGATCCTTATAAGCCACATGCTCTAATATGATAACGAACATTGAAGTCGGCGGGAAGAAACGACACCGGTAGCACCGTTCATTACAATGATTGGGCTCGTCCGGGATTTGAACCCGGGACCTCTCGCACCCGAAGCGAGAATCATACCCCTAGACCAACGAGCCGACGAGGGATGTTTAACGTCCTGGTTGCGTGCCGCGCTGTTACTTTCACGTCGCGAGTCGATAGCTCCGGACCTACTGTCCGCACCCAGTACCGTCTCGAAACATCATGACATAGGGCACTGGCTATTATTGCGGCCATTTTGTGTAAATTAATTGGTAAACCGAAAACCGATGCAAAAGAGAACTGAGCAGGGCAGGACAGAAAGACATGACTGATAGCTCAGAGCGGAGAAATGTGCAGGGCGGAACGAAAGGGTGTACAAGGCAGACGACTTGGGAGGATAGACGGCAGAGGGCTCCTGGCAAAGCGCAAAGATGCAGGGACTGAAAACAGGGCGGAGGACAGAGAACAGGGTACGAAACGGGGGAGAGGAAAGAGAAGGAGCAGAGAGCAGATTATAACAGGATCCCTTCTGTCTTGTACGTCCCGTCCCGTCCCGTCTCGTTCCGCCCAGCACGGGACGTGACCGGCCAAGCCTTGTTCTGTCTTTTGCCCGTTTGCTGGTCCTGCCTTGTGTCCTAACGACTCCTCCACATGCATAGCCACAAATATATTGCAGCTTGCACGCCAATGCAACCCCAATTGTCCCGGCCAAGCTCGGCCACTAGCGCTATGCTCCCTCGCGGCAGTCTGCAGCCGGCGCTTTACGCCATACCTTGTGAGACGATGGTGGGTGTGGCCAGCATGCTCAGAGGCGTACACCTTGAGATGTGAAAGTGACGACGCGGTCCAGAATTGGGACGTTACGGCCGCGTACATCGGCTCGTTGGTCTAGGGGTATGATTCTCGCTTAGGGTGCGAGAGGTCCCGGGTTCAAATCCCGGACGAGCCCGATTATTGCTATCACATAATCACTCGCCATCTTCATCAGTGGCTTTGAGCCCATGTGAGTAACTAGAGTACTTTGCTCTTCTCTACTGCATGTGTGAACTCATATGGGCAGGACAGTGCGTTAGCCAACCATCTGCAAGTACGTCCATGCATGCCGGCGAAGGATATATGGGAATCTGGGGACGAATTGGCTCAATGCTATGGGTTCGAGAGGGTGTCCCTCTTTTGTATGTGATTTTGAACTAGAATAGCTATCTTGGAGTCCACTCGGTGTAGTTCACAGCCGTGCCATTCTTAAGAACTAAACCCAACTAGTTTCTGAGATACACGCCCGCGAAGATGCGCGAGCTATTTCGGATAACTACTCCAAAGTCACCCAGGCATCCATGACGCCATATTAACGTCATCTAAATCCTACCATTCCATTGGCCATGTGGCAATTAAGGCCAATAAAAATAAACCAATAAATATAAGCGAGCTTATTTCATCATATGTGATGCTTGACGCAACATCTTAAAATGTGGGAAATTTCCTTTAATTGCACTTAACACCGGCGAGACAACCATAACGTCCAATGTTGTGGATATATCTGGTTCTCCAATGGGAATCCAAGTTTACAACCGTATCGTGCTCAGAACTTTAGGTGTAACTGGACACAATAACAATGTAGAGTGTATAAATGGCCGAGGCAGTTTGCGCGCCCTAAAACCCACATCATCATAAATGATGCAGGGTAGTTGAACACTAGTGAGACTTATGGGACCTCTCATGAGGTAATCAGAACTCAACAGTTAAAGCACCAGTTAACCAGTTAAATGTATCACTCAATGGCATAATCTTTCGGACGTCTGCAATATCGATATAGGGCTGTTTCCGGCACCCAGTGGGGGGGGGGGGGGGAGGGGGAGGGGGCAGCCTAGCCGTATCTTGGCATCGCCTTTGTCAATACGACTCTCCCGGCCGGCGGTAAGGTCACGTGGTTGCAACGTCCGCTTAAAAGAAATGCTCCACATTTGAGGATCTTAAACCAAGCAGCACTTACGGCTTCCGGTGTGCTTTTAAGCAGAAAAGACATTTTTAACAACACAAGTTGCATAAATCTGGGAGTGCTATATTGGCAGAGACGATGCCAAGATACGACTAGTCTGCCCCGCCATTGGGTGCCAGAAACAGCTTCATATCGATATTGCAGACGTACGAAAGATTACGGCATTGAATGATGCACTTAACTGGTGCTCCTACAGATACGCTTCCAACACGCGTTGAATTATTGTACACCTCACAGTTAAGCGCGAGCTAGGGCCATAATGTGCTGGACCCAAATCACGGCCATTCCAACTGCAGCCACCTGTACCTGTGACCCTTGAGCTGAAAAGACATTTTCGCTGAGGACGTAGAAATACATGATGCTGCTACTGCTGATGACTTTTGATTCCTTCATAAGAGGTCCTATATATAAGTCTCATAATAGTTCAACTACCCTACATTTTTACTGACGGTATGGGTTTTGGGGCGCGCAAACTAGGTTAGGTACCTGACACCTAAATTCTCTACTTTGTTTTTGTGTCTAATTACATATAATGTTTGAGCATGAGACGGTCCAAACCCAGATTGCCATTGGAGAACCATATATATCATAACATTGGGCGTTATGGTGGTCTCGTCGATATTAAATGTAATTAAGGGCAATTTTCCACATGTTGGAATGTTCGCATTTTAGAATGTTGAGGCAAACATTAGATTTCATAAAACAAGCCTAGTGATAATTATTGGCACGCTTGTATGTGGAATAAACTGTTCTAAATATCCCAACTTCTGTTTCCTAACAATGATTCTCCCTACGTCATTGTTTGATTTCGCCATGGTACCTTACACAACAATGATTGAGAGCCAATAGATGGCCGTTGTATCTAGAAATGAGGCTGACGAGCACCAGATGTAAGCCACTCGACAGTCGTATTTATATTGGCCTTGATTGCCATATGGCAAAGGAAATGACGGGATTTAACACGCTCCCGGGTGGCCGGCTAGATACCCTTCGCTTCGATGAGGGGTCAATTTGACGCCCCCTAAGATCTTGGAAACTAAGAAAGCTGGAGACACCAAATTTGCAGGGTGTGTTGACCTGTGCGTGAACACACAAAGGTCAAAGTTTGAGGTCACAGGATTATGACCTTCGGGTCATCGGCAGACGACCTGGTGCACGGCAGACGACCTGGGAGGATAGACGGCAAAGGACTCTGGGCAAAGCGCAGGGATGTAAGGACTCACGATAGGAGCGGAACAAAGAGAGCAAAGTACGAAGCAGCAAAAAGGAAAAAGGAGAATTAGCAAAGATTAAGAAGAGAGAAGATTTAAACCGGATCCCTTCTATCTTGTATGCCCGTCCCGTCTCGTCTCGTTCCGCTCAGGACGGTACATGACAGGCCATGTCTTGTTCTGCCTTTTGCCCCCTTGCTTGTCTTGCCCTCTGTCGTAATGGTTAATCCACATGCATCGCTACAACTTATTTACAGCCTGCACGTCAATGCAACCTCAGTTGTCACGGTCAAGCTCGGCTACACAGACTACACGACTCCCACAGCTCCCTCACGACTGTCTGTAGCCAGCGCTTTACGGGATAGCCTTGTGAGACGATGGTGGGTGTGGCTAGCTAGCTCGAAGGCGTGCACCGTGCGATGTGAAAGTAATGGCGTGGCCCAGAATTGGGACGTTACGTCACGCTCTGTTGGCTCGTTGGTCTAGGGGTGTGATTCTCGCTTAGGGTGCGAGAGGTCCCGGGTTCAAATCCCGGACGAGCCCGGTTATTGCCGTCGTAAGTACTCGTCTCACAGGTAGTTGTCTATTACTTCAACGGTGAAGGCCAACGACGCTCCAATGCTGTCCTAATCAGAGCCTTGTGTTACAACCTTGTGAGACGATACTAGGTGCGGACAGTTGCTCCGGGGCTGTCGACTCGCGCTGTGAACTTAACGGCGCGGCCCGCAACCAGGAAGTTACAGGAATCTTTGACGGACCATTGGTCCAGGGGTATGATTCTTGCTTCAGGTGCGAGAGGTCCCAGGTTCAGATCCCGGATGGGCAGAGATGCTGCTGTCATTGGTTTCTTGTATTTGTTCCTCCCCATCGATCTGCATCATTGCGGGAACATGCGGGACATGCGGGAACGATGTGGCTTATCAATGTGCTTCCTGGGATGTCTTGACTTCACTATGGTACAGTTGAAGGTATTTGTGATGCTTAGTGTGTGCACCCACGGAATTGATGTCATAGACGGATAAAGGCGGATTTGATGTCAGTCGGTCCCGAGTATGATTTTTCAGCAAGCTTTGTGGTGAAGCGAAAAACATGGCAGGAAGATTAGTAAGATACATAATTACGCTTTCAAACAAACGTGGGCAGCTTTTCAATTGCATCAGCAGTGTGTTGCACAATTGCAGGCTTTAAGCTAATTTCTGATGGCTAGGAAATTATGATAAATCGAACAGTATAACGTTTCCTTTTTAAATTCTGTGTTCGGTTTTGTACTGTGATTTGTGCTGTCTGTCCCTGCGCCTTCCTATATACTGTTCCGTCACGTCCTGTTCTGTCCTCCGTTCTCCCCTGTTGTCGGTCCTGACCTGCCCGGTGTCTTGCTCTGTGCCTCATGTGCTGCTTGTCCTTCCACTTCCTGCTCTGTTACATCGCCCTGTTATTTGGCAGGACACAGGACAGAAAGTTCATATCTATCCGTCGAACGAATTAAAAAGGGTGAAGTTAGAGGTTAAGGCTGCTCAATTTGGAAAGAGAATTTTTTTGCTAGTGCTTAGGTCTCTTGCACCACCTTATAGTTAGTCAAGGCTTGCATACCAGAACAAGTCCAACGGTCTCCCCGAAGCCCTGCTCCCCGAGCTATACTCTACGACGACAGTCCGTAGCCAGTGCTTTTTGTCACGAGCTCATGCGACGGAAGATGTGACCAATGTCCCGACAGCTGTTGTCCACATGGAGTGACCGTAATGACAGAGATCAGCATTGAGACATGCAGATATGTGCTGTCGGGCCGTTGGTCTACGAGCATGATTCTCGCTTACGGGGCTCAAGTCGTTCCGTCCAGTTCAATGTATAATTTTGCCTCCGCTGTTTCGCCAGACAGGAATGCGAATCGATTTACGAGCCGCACAGTGTTGTGGCACAGTCGCTCTGGGCCTGTATTGACTGTGGTTGGCCAGTTGCCAGCTGACCTTTCCATTTCAGTGGAGCCAAACAATGTCGCTGCGCAGCACAGCTAGACAGTGCTGCTGGCTTATGAGTCCAGCATCTTTCTCCTAGACCACGGAGATGGTTTAGTCTCATGCCTTCTGTCCTGGCTTGTCCTCTGTCGTAACCTACACTTCGTTCTGCACTGTCATTTCTCTCACCATGCACTCTCCGTCCTTCCCTGTCCATCAGCGGTGGGCCATAATGCACAAGGAAATGGCATAAAGCGCTGGCTTCAGACTGAAGGGATGGAGCAGAGCCTTAGTATCCCAGATTAGTCATGACCATTGGAGTTGCATTAACGTCCAAGCTTCAAACGATATCTGGTGATGCGTGTAGAGGCAACGCTAGGACGGAAAAATCTCTCTTCAGCGCAATTGCATTTTTCAAAAGGTCTAAATTTCTTTCTGTGGGCATGTTATGTTGTACAACGATCAGTGCGAGAAGTCGATTGAGGTAGCTTCCCATTCCAATTTAGCATTTACCTTCCAATCGCTATTTACCTTCCAATTCCAACGGCTTCAGTGGTCCTGATCAAGGAGAACGAGAGGCGTTTACACACAACGTTGTGTAAACGATATTGTAAACGATAAACGGGTTGGAGATAAGCTGTACATTTCACCTGACGGGGCTTTTTGCTTACTCCTTCATCAACCACAGACATTTCTGACTAATTCGCAACACTTTCCGCCCGCAGTCCGCAAACGCTTTTGCTCAGATGTGATGGGTTATCCCATCGCATTATTATAATGACAGCGCACATATACAGGACTGAGGCGACGAAATACATCGGAACTCTAACATCCAGCATCTTTCTTCTAGACCACGGAGTTGGTTCAGTTCCATGTCTTCTGTCCTGCACTATCCTCTGTCATGACCTACTCTTCGTTCTGTACTGCCATTTCTCATGTCATGTGCTCTCCGTCCTTTCCTAACCGCCAATGGTGGGCCATAAAGCATAAGGTTATGGCGTGAAGCGCTGGTTTCAGACTTAAGGGTTGGAGCGGAGCCTTAGTATCCCAGGTTGGTCGTGACCACTGGGGTTGCATTAACGTGCAAGCTTCAAACGATATCTGGTGATGCGTGCAGAGGCAACGCTAGGACGAAATGAATCTCTCTTCAGCGCAATTGCAGTTTTTCAAAAGGTCTTAATTTCTTTCTATGGGCATGTTATGTTGTGCAATGTTCAGCGTGAGAAACTGGTTCCGGTAGCCATTTACCTTCCAATTCCAAAGGCTTCAATGATGCTGATCAAGAAGAACGAGAAGCCCTTGTACACAACGGGCTGGAGATAAGCTGTCCATTTCACCTAACGGGGCTTTTTGTGTGCTCTTTCATCAAACACAGATATTTCTGACTAATTCGCAGCACTTTCCCCAGCAGTCCGCAAACGATTTTGCTCGGATGCGATAGGCCATCCCATCGCATCTGATGCGATGGCCCACCACATCGCATTATTATAATGACAGTGCAAATCTACAGGACTGCGGGGACGAAGTACATTGAAACTTGATATGCTGATTAGGATGAATGCAAAGACATGCATGAATTATAGCAATAGCCGGGCTTGTCCGGGATTTGAACCCGGGACCTCTCGCACCCAAAGCAAAGAATCATACCCCTAGACCAACGAGCCGACAATATTGAAATACACATCCTAATTCCGATCTCTTCCATTACGTTCACATGTTGCAGGCATCAGTTGACAGTGCACTGGCCACATCCACCGTCGCACAAGCTCGTGACGTGCGCTGGCTACAGACTGCCGCCGGGGAGCATAGCACGGGAAGCGGAGCTTCGCCGCGACCGTTGGACTTGTGATGATAACTGTATGGCAATGCATGGGAACATAGCACTTCAACAAGAGCCTCTCCCCACATGACTTTGTTAGAAGGATTGGCCAGAGCGGTCTGCCCTCTGTCCTGTCAAAGAACAGGCGGTCGTGACAGAGCAAGGTGTGGCAGGCATGGAAAAGACGGGACAGAGCAGAAGAGAGCGGGGCAGGCCACCACAAGCAAAAGCACAGAGCAAAGTGCGGATTGGGAAAAGAACAAAACATCATGCTATTCGATTACACAGAACTTGCGAGCTGTTGGTCATGTGCTTAAAGCGTGCAATGGTTTTCATCATAAAACCTGGTTGATGTAATTCAAAAGCTACCCGTTGTTTCTGATTTTTTGATATCATTATTGAAAGGTGTTATGAAATTAAATAATCAGATATCCCAGCTGTGCTTTACATAAGAAAGGAAAATTGCATTGCTCGCCACTCAAAACTAACCGGCAAACGAATCAAAACTAAGTGTATTTGGCTTTACAACTTCAATACGTAAAGTGCTAAAATGTGACATGACGAAGAAGTACCTAAAGACGAACCAAATATGCCTCCGGTGTGAAAAGTCACAGTTTTTTTATAACTGACGACACATCATGGTCCCGTGGAAGCAAACCCGATGCTTGGAACCTTTCGGGTTTAATGCAGGTAGCTTGGTTATAGTCTCTCGTTAGTAACCTTCGCATGAAAATGGCTAACGAAGCGCAGTTGCTCCAAGACACCCATCTGTGTCTGTGCGTATAGTGACGGCATGCTTCTAGCTCTGACAGCAAAGACCGGGCTCGTCGGGGATTTGAACCCGGTACCGCTCGCACCCAAAAGCGAGAATCATGCCTCTAGACCAACGAACCGCACATGCTCTTAGTACCGTCCTGGTTGCGGGCCGCGCCGTTAGTTTCACACCGCGAGTCGACATCTCCGGACCCACTGTCTGCACCGAGTGCCGCCTCAAAAGATCACAAAACAAGGCACTGGTTATTAGAACGGCCATGTCGTGTAAGCAAAGTAGTAAACCGAAACCGATGCATCATAAAAAGGACTGAGACTGGGATAGGGCAGGTCTCGACCGATGACCCAGGCTGAAACAACGTGCAGCGCAGAACGAAAGGTTGTACGCGGCAGACGACCTGGGAGAATAAACGTCAGAGAACTCCGAGCAAAGCGCAGTGACGCAAGGACTTACGATAGGAGCGGAAGAGAGAAAGTAGAGTACGAGGCAGCGGAACGGGAAAAGGAGACGAAGCAGAGAACAAGAGGCCAGAGTAAAACAAGATCACTTTTGTCTGATACGTCCGTTTCGTCCCGTCTCGTTATGCTCAGCAGTGGGCATGACCGGCCATGCCTTGTTCTGTCTTTTGCCCTTTTGCTGGTCCTCTAACGGTTCATCCACATGCATCGCCACAACTAATTTGAAGCTCGCACGTCAATGTTGCCCCAAATGTCACGGTCAGGCTCGGCTACAAGGGCTGCTAGAGCTCCCTCACGACAGTGTGTAGCCAGCCCTTTACAGGATAACCTTGTGAGACGGTGGTGGGTGTGACTAGTGTGCTAGGAGTCGTACACCGTGTGATGTGAAAGCAATGGCGCGGCTCAGAATTGAGACGTTATGCCATATTCTATCGGTTCGTTGGTCTACGGGTATGATTCTCGCTTAGTGTGCGAGAGGTCTCGGGTTCAAATCCCGGACGAGCCCGGTTATTGCCGTCACAAGTGCTCGTCTCACTGGTACTTGTCCATTACTTCCATGCTCAATGCTAACGACTCTCCAATGCTGTTCTAACCAGAGCCTTGTGTTATAACCTTGTGAGACGGTGCTAGGTGCGGACAGTTGGTCCGGACCTGTCGACCCGCGATGTGAAAGTAACGGCGCGGCGCAGAACCAGACGTTAAAAGGTGTTTCGTCGGCAGGCTACAGAAGTTTTTAAAGGACCATTGGTACAGGGACCATGATTCTCGCTTCGGGTGCGAGAGGTCCCAGGCTCAGATCCCGGACGAGCCTAGATATTGCTAGCATTGGTTCAGCTAGTATTCGTTCCTCCCACTCGATCCGTATTATCATGTCATTCATATCATGTCATTATCTGATTATTATCATGTTGGAACAATGTGGCTTATCAATGTGCTTCGTGGGATGTCTTGGCTCCACTGTGGTATAGCTGAACGTATTTGTGATGTTAAGTGTGTGCACCCAAGGAACTGATATTACGAAGCGATGAAGGTAGATTTGCTGTGAGTCGGTCCCGAGTGTGATTTCTCAACAATCTTTTTGGTGAAACCAAGAACTAAACCTCTAAAAGTCCAAATATCGTAGTAATATACGGAATTACACTCTGAAATGAACGTAGGTAGCTTTTCAGTTGCATCCATAGCGTGCTGTGCCACTGTATGCTTTAAGCTAATTGCTGCTAGCTAGGAAGCTATCAAGAATTGAACAGTATGACGTTTTCTTTTTGAATTTCGTATGTTTTTGCTTGTGGTGGCCTGCCCCTACGCTCTTCTGCTCTGTCCCGTCTTTTTCGTGCCTGCCACACCTTGCTCTGTCACGTCCGCCTGTTTTTGACAGGACAGAGGGCAGACCGCTCTGGCCTATCCTTCTAACAAAGTCATGTGGGGAGAGGCTCTTGCCGATGTCCTATGATCCCATGCATTGCCATACAGTCATCATCACAAGTCCAACGGTAACGGCGAAGCTCCGCTCCCTGTGCTATGCTCTCCGGCGGCAGTCGGTAGCCAGCGCACGTCACGAGCTTGTGCGACGGTGGATGTGGCCAGTGCACTGTCAACTCATGCCTGTAATATTCGAGCGTAATGGCAGAGACCGGAATTAGGATGTGTATTGCAATATTGTCGGCTCTTTGGTCTTGGGGTATGATTCTCGCTTTGGGTGCGAGAGGTCCCAGGTTCAAATCCCGGACGAGCCCGGCTGTTGCTATAATTCATGCATGTCTTTACATCTATGCTAATCAGTATATTGAGTTTCAATGTACTTCGTCGCCTCAGTCCTGTAGATTTGCACTGTCATTACCATTATCTGCTTCCTGGGATGTTCTTCGCTTCACTATGGTATATTCGGAGGTATGTGTGCTGTGTGGTGCGTGCGCCCAATAAATTGATATACGGGGACCGATGAAGACTGACTTACTATGAGTCGTTCCTGAGGATGATTTTTCATCAAGTTTTTCGGTGAAGCGGACTTGAGATATAATAGTATTGTACGGAATTACACTTTCAAACGAACGTGGATAGTTTTTCAATCGCATAAGCATTGTGCTATGATAAAATGCAGGGCATGCTTTAAGCTGATTTCTGATAACTATGAAATTATGATATGAATAGCCTCTCGTCTTCCTTTTTGGTCAATTCCGCACTCCGTCTGGTGCCGTGATTTGCGCTGCCCTCCCCTGCGCTTTCCTGTATACTGTTCCGCCATGTCCCGTCCTGTCCTCCGTTCTTCCCTCTTGGCGTCCTGACCTGCCCGGTGTCCTGCTCTGTGCTTTATGTGCTGCTTGACCTGTCACCTGCTGCTCTGTTACGTCGCCCTGTTGTTTTGTAGGACACAGGACTGATAGTTCATGTCTATCCGACTAACGAAGCAAAAAGGGTGGAGTTAAAAAATCATGGCAGCTCAATTGGGAGAGAAACGTTCTGTTAGTGATCCGGGCTCACGCATCACCTTATAGTTAGTCCAAGCTTGCGTATCGAACAAGTCCAGCGGCCACTGTGCAGCTCCATTCCCTGACCTATGCTTCACTGCGACAGTCTGTAGCCAGTGCTTTATGTCACGAGCTCGTGCGATAGTGAATGTGGCCAATGCCCGAGAGCTGTTGTCCGTACGGTGTGAACGTAATGACAGAGGTTGGCATTGAGATATACAGATATGTGTTGTCGGCTCGTTAGTCTTGGTACATGTTTCTCGCTTAGGAAACTCATGGCGTGCCGTCCAGTTCAATGTGTAATTATGCATCTGCAATTCCGCCAGGCAGGAATGCGGATTGCATTTACGTGCCGCACAATGCTGCGGCACGGCCACTCCGGGCCTGGGTTGACTCTCGTTGGCTTGTTGCCAGCTGACCTTTCCATTTCAATGGGGCCAAACAATGTCACATTGCAGAACAGATAGACAGTTCCGCTGGATTACGAGTCCAGCATCTTTCTCCTAGACCACGGAGATGGTTCGGTCCCATGTCTTCTGCCCTGGCTTGTCCTATGTTGTGACCTACCCTTCGTTCTGCACTGTCATTTCTCTTGTCATGTGCTTTCCATCCTTTCCTGACCGCCAGTGGTGGGCGATAATGCACAAGGTAATGGCGTGAAGCGCTGGCTTCAGACTGGAGGGATGGAGCAGAGCCTTAGTGTCCCAGGTTTGTCGTGACCACTGGGGTCGGAGTAACGTGCAATCTTCAAAAGATATCTGGTGATGCACGTAGAGGCAACGCTAGGATGGAATGAATCTCCTTTCAGCACAATTGCAGTTTTTCAAAAGGTCTTAATTTCTTTCTATGGGCATGTTATGTTGTGCAATGTTCAGCGTGAGAAACTGGCTCCGGTAGCCATTTACCTTCCAATTCCAAAGGCTTCAATGATCCTGATCAAGAACGAGAAGCCCTTGCACACAACGGGCTGGAGATATGTTGTCCATTTCACCAAACGGGGCTTTTTGTTTACTCCTTCCTCAAACGCAGACATTTCTGACTAATTCGCGACACTTTCCGCCTGCAGTCCGCGAGCTGTCCGAGAATCATATGACACTCAGATGACCCATCGCATCTGATAAATGCCATGTCCATGTCCGCAAGCTTTTCTAGTCAGATGACCCATCGCATGACCCACCGCATTTGATGCGATGGGTCATCCCATCGCGTTATTTTATTAACAGCGCAAATCTACAGGACTGAGGCGACGAAGTGCATTGATACTCAATATACTGATTAGCGTGAATGCAAGACACCCATGAATCAGAGCAATACCGGGCTCGACCGGGATTTGAACCCGGGACCTCTCGCACCCAAGGCGAGAATCATACCCCTAGACCAACGAGCCAACAGTATTGCGACACACATCCTAATTCCGGTCTCTGCCATTACGTTCGCACGTTACAGGCATCAGTTGACAGTGCACTGCCCACATCCACCGTCGCACAAGCTCGTGACGTGCGCTGGCTACCGACTGCCGCCAGGGAGCATAGCACAGGGAGCGGAGCTTCACTGTGACCGTTGGACTTGCGGTGATAACTGTATGGCAATGGATGGGATCATAGGACTTCAACAAGAGCCTCTCCCCACATGACTTTGTTAGGAGGATAGGCCAGAGCGGTCTGCCCTCTGTCCTGTCAAAGAACAGGCGGTCGTGACAGAGCAAGGTGTGGCAGGCATAAAAATGACGGATCAGAACAGAAGAGCGTGGGGGCAGGCCACCACAAGCAAAGGGACAGAACGAAGTGCGGATTGGAAAAAGAGCGAAACATCATGCTATTCGATTACACGGGACATGCGTGCTGTTGGTCATGTGCTTAAAGCGTGCGATGGTTTTCATCATAAAACCTGGTTGATATAATTCAAGAGCTACCCGTTGTTCTTGATTTTTCGATGTCATTATTGGACGGTGTTATGGAACTAAATAATCATAAATCCCCACTGTATTTTACATAGGAAAGGAAAATTACATCGCTCACCTTATCAACATTAACTGATAAACGAATCAAAACTAAGTGTATTTGGCTTTACAACTTCAAAACGTAAAGTGCCCAAATGTGACATGACGAAGAAGTACCTAACGATGAAGCAAAAATGCCTCCGGTGTGAAAGGTTGTTGGAGCATTTCAGGTTTGATGCGGCTAGCTTGGTTATAGTATCTTGTTAGGAACCCTCCCATCAACATTTCAACGAAGCGCAGAAGCTCCAAGACACCCATCTGCGCTTGTACGCATAGTGACGGCATGCTCGTAGCTCTAACAGCAAGGACCGGGCTCGTCCGGGATTTGAGCCCGGTACCTCTCGCACCCAGAAGCGAAAATCATACCCCTAGACCAACGAACCGCATATGTGCTCAGTAACGTCCTGGTTGCGGCCCGCGCCGTTAGTTTTACGTCGCGAGTCGGCAGCTCCGGACCCACTGTCTGTACCGAGTACCGTCTCAAAACATCACAAAACAAGGCACTGGTTATTAGAGCAGTCGTGTCGTGTAAACAAAGTAGCAAGCCGAAACCGATGCATCATAAAAAGGACTGAGACCTGGACAGGGCAGGTCTCGACTGATGACTCAGGTTGAAACAACGTGCAGCGCAGAACGGAAGGTTGTGCACGGCAGACGACCTGGGAGAATAAACGTCAGAGAACTACGAGCAAACCGCAGTGATGCAAGGACTTACGATAGGAGCGGGAGAGAGAAAGTAGAGAACGAGGCAGCGGAACGGGAAATGGAGACGAAGCAGACAGCAAGAGGCCAGAGTAAAACAGGATCACTTTTGTCTGATATGTGCGTTTCATCTCGTCGCGTTCCGCTCAGTAGTGGACATGGCCGGCCATGCCTTGTTCTGTCTTTTGCCCTTTTGCTGGTCTTGCCTTCTGGCCTAACGGTTCACCCACATGCATCGCCACAACTTATTTGCAGCTTGCACGTCAATGTTACCCCAATAGTCACGGTCAGGCTCGGCTACAAGAGCTACTAGAGCTCCCTCACGACAGTCTGTAGCCAGCGCTTTAAGGGATAGGCTTATGAGACGATGGTGGTTGTGGCTAGTGTGCACGAAGCCGTGCAGCGTGCGAAGTGAAGATAGCGGCGCGAAGGGGAATTGAGACGTTTCGCCACGTTCTGTCGGCTCGTTGGTCTAGGGGTTTGATTCTCGCTTAGGGTGCGAGAGGTCCCGGGTTCAAATCCCGGACGAGCCCTGTTATTGCCGTCACAGGTACACGCCTGCTACTTCAACGCTCAAGGCTAACGATGCTTCGATGCTGTCCTAACGATAGTATTGTGTCATGGTGTTGTGATGCGGAATTGTGTGCGGAGTCGGGAGATGTTGACTCACGACGTGAAAGTAACAGCGCAGTCCGCAACCAGAACGTTACAGGAACTTGTTGACGGATCATTCGTACAGGGATATGATTCTCGCTTCGGGTGCGGGAGGTCCCAGCTTCAGAACCCGGACGAGCCCAGTTATTGCTATCATTGGCATCACTGGTACATTGGTATTCGTTCTTGCCATCGATCTCTATTATCGCTATCATGTTGAAACAAAGTGGCTTATCAATCTGCTTTCTGGGATGTTCTTCGCTTCACTGTGGTATATTCTGAGGTATGTGTGTTGTGTGGTGTGTGCACGCAGTAAACTGATATCATGCGGGGACCGATGAAGACTGATGTACTGTGAGTCGTTCCTGACGATGGTTTTTCATCAAGTTTTTGGGTGAAGCGGACTTTAGATATAATAGTATTGTATGGAATTACACTTTCAAACAAGCGTGGGTAGCTTTTCAATCGCATTAGCATTGTGCTATGATAAAATGCAGAGCATGCTTCAAGCTGATTTCCAATAGCTATGAAAATATGATGAAATGAATAGCGAGGCGTTTTTGATTTTGGTCAATTCCGCACTCCGTCTGGTGCTGTTATTGGTGCTGCCAGCCTTTGCGCCTTCCTGTATGCTGTTCCGTCATGTCCGGTCCTGTCCTCCGTTCTGCCCTGTAGGCATCCTGACGTGCCTGGTGTCCTGCTCTGTGCTTTATGTGCTGCTTGACCTGTCACTTGCTGCTCTGCTACGTCACCCTGTCATTTGGTAGGACACAGGACAGGTAGTTCACGTCTATCCGACTAACGAAGTAAAAAGATTAAAGTTAAGGCTGCTCAACTTGGAAAGAGACGGCACTCGGCCCAAATGTGACATGACATGACAAAGAAGTACCTAACGACGAAGCAAAAATGCCTCCGGTGTGAAAAGTTGTTGAAGCATTTCAGGTTTGAGGCGGCTAGCTTGTTTATAGTTTCTTCTTAGGAACCCTCGCATCAACAATTCAACGAAGCGCAGAAGCTCCAAGACATCCATCTGTGCTTGTAAGCATGGTGACGGGACGCTCGTAACTCTGACAACAAGATCCGGGCTCGTCCGGGATTTGAACCCGGGACCTCTCGCACCCGAAGCGAGAATCATACCCCTAGACCAACGAGCCGCATATGCGCTTAGTAACGTCTTGCTTGCGGGCCGCGCCGTTAGTTTTACATCGCGATTCGACATCTCCGGACCCACTGTCTGTACCGAGTACCGTCTCAAAAAAATCACAACACAAGGCACTGGTTATTAGAGCGATTATGACGTGTAAACAAAGTGGTAAACCGACACCGATGCATCATTCAAAGAACTGAGACTGGGACAGGGCAGGTCTTTACTGATGACCCAGGGTGAAACAATGTGCAGCGCAGAACGAATGGTTGTGCACGGCAGACGACTTGGAAGCATAAACAGCATAGGACTCCGAGCGAAGCGCAATGATGCAAGGACTTATGATAGGAGCGGAAGAGAGAAAGTAGAGTACGAGGCAGCGGAACGGGAAAAGAAGACGAAGCAGAGAACAACAGGCCAGAGTAAAACAGGATCACTTTTGTCTGATACGTCCGTTTCGTTTCGTCTCGTTCCGCTCAATAGTGGGCATGACCGGCCATACCTTGTTCTGTCTTTTGCCTTTTTGCTGGTCCAGCCTTCTGTCCTAAAGGCTCATCCACATGCATCGCCACAAGTTATTTGAAGTTCGCACGTCAGTGTTACCCCAAATGTCGCAGTCGGGCTCGGCTAGTGTGCTCTCAGTCTAATGTGCTTGTAGCCGTACACCGTGTGATGTGAAAGTAATGGCGCGGCTCAGAATTGAGACGTTATGCCATATTTTATCGGCTCGTTGGTCTAGGGGTATGATTCTCGCTTAGGGTGCGAGAGGTCCCGGGTTCAAATCCCGGACGAGCCCGACTATTGCCGTCACAGGTACACGTCTGCTACTTCAACGCTAAAGGCTAACGACGCTCCATTACTGTCCAAACGAAAGTCTTGTGTCATGATGTTGTGATGCGGTAGTGTGTGCGGAGCCCGGAGATGTTGACTCACGACGTGAAAGTAACAGCGCAGTCCGCAACCAGGACGTTACAGAAGTTGCTGACAGATCATTCGTCTAGGGATATGATTCTCGCTTCGGGTGCGGGAGGTCCCAGCTGGATTATAAGTCCAGCATCTTTCTCCTAGACCACGGAGATGGTTCAGTCCCATGTGTTCTGTCCTGCATTATCCTCTGTCATGACCTACTCTTCGTTCTGCACTGCCATTTCTCATGTCATGTGCTCTCCGTCCTTTCCTAACCGCCAATGGTGGGCCATAAAGCATAAGGTAATGGCGTGAAGCGCTGGCTTCAGACTGAAGGGATGGAGCAGAGCCTTAGTATCCCAGGTTGGTCGTGACCATTGGGATGCAGTAACGTGCAAGCTTCAAACGATATCTGGTGATGCCCGTAGAGGCAACGTTCGGACAGAATGAATCTCCCTTCAGCGCAATTGCAGTTTTTCAAAAGGTCTTAATTTCTTTCCGTGGGCATGTTATGCTGTGCAATTTTCAGTGCGAGAAACCGATTCAGGTAGCCATTTACCTTCCAATTCCAAAGGCTTCAATGATGCTGATCAAGGACAATGAGAAGCGTTTGTACACAACGGGCTGGGATGAGGATAAGCTGTCCATTTCACCCTAACGGGGCTTTTGTGTGCTTCTTTCATCAAACAACAGACATTTCTGGATAATTCGCAACACTTCCCCCAGCAGTCCGCACACGATTTTGCTTCGGATGCGATAGGCCCACATCCCATCGCATCTGATGCGATGGGGCCACCACATTCGACTAATTATAATGGACAGGCTCAAATCTACAGAGCCTGAGCGCCGACGAAAGTACATTTAGAAACTTCATATTGCTGATTTAGGTGACGAATGACAAAGGACATGCATAAATTATAGCAAATAGCCGGGCTCGTCCGGCCGTTGAACCACGCCGGGACCCTCGCACCCAACAGACGAGAATCATACCCCCTAGATCCAAACGAGCCGACCTAATTGCAATTACACATCCTCAATTCCGGTCTCTTTCCATTACGTTACACATGTTGCAGCGCATGAGTTGACAGTGCACTGGCCACATCCACCGTCCGCCAAGCTCGTGACGTGCTGCTGGACTACCGACGCCGCCGGGGAGCATAGCACAGGAGGGCGGAGCTTCGCCCGTTACCGTTGGACTTGTGGATGATAATGTATGGCAATGTATGGGATCATAGGCATCGGCAAGAGCCTCTCCCCACATGACTTTGTTAGAGGATTGGACAGAGCGGTCTGCCCTCTGTCCTGTCAAAGAACAGGCGGGTCGTGCCATGAGCAAGGTGTTGGCAGGCAATGAAAAAGACGGGACAGAGCAAGAAGAGCGTGGGGCAGGCCACCACAAGCAAAAGCACAGAACGAAGTGCGGATTGGGAAAAGAGCAAAACCGTCATGCTAATCGATTACACAGAACTTGTGAGCTGTGGTCATGTGTGTAAGGCCTTGCAATGGCTTTCATCATGAAACCTGGTGATGTAATTCAAAAGCTACCGTTTTTCTTGATTTTCGATATGTTATTGAAATGTGCTATGGAGTTAGGTGATCATAAATCCCTGCTGTGTTTTACATAAGAAAGGAAAATTGCATCGCTCACCTACTCAAAACTAACTGGCACGAATCAAAACTAAGTGTATTTGGCTTTACAACTTCAAAAAGTAAAATGCCCAAATGTGACATGACGAAGAAGTACCTAACGACGAGGCAAAAATGCCTCCGGTGTGAAAAATCACAGGTTTTTTTATAGCTGACGACGCATCATGGTCCCGTGGAAGCAAACCCGATGCTTGGAACCTTTCGGGTTTGATGCAGGTAGCTTGGTTATAGTTTCTCGTTAGTAACCTTCGCATGAAAATGGCTAACGAAGCGCAGAATCTCCAAGACACCCATCGGTGTTTGTACGTATAGTGCCGGCATGGTCGTAGCTTTGACAGCAAGGACCGGGCTCGTCCAGGGTTTGAACCCGGTACCTCCCGCAGCTAAAGCGAGAATCATACCCCTAGACCAACGCACCGCATATGCGCTCACTAACGTTTCGGGCCGCGCCGTTAGTTTCACATCGCGAGTCGGCAGTTCCAGACCCACTGTCTGTACTGAGTACCGTCTCAAAAGATCACAACACAAGGCACTAGTTATTAGAGCGGTTATGACGTGTAAACAAAGTAGTAAACTGACACCGATGCATCATAAAAAGGACTGAGACTGGGACAGGGCAGGTCCCGACTGATGACCCAGGATGAAACAACGTGCAGCGCAGAACGAAAGGTTGTGCACGGCAGACGACCTGCAAGGAAAAACGGCAGAGGACTCCGGGCAAAGCGCAGTGATGCAAGGACTTACGATGGGAGCGGAAGAGAGAAAGTAGAGTACGAGTCAGGGGAACGGAAAAAGGAGACGAAGCAGAGAGGAAGAGGACAGATTAAAACAGGATCACTTTTGTCTGATGCGTCTGTTTCGTCTTGTCTCGTTCCGCTCAGTAATGGGCATGACCGGCCATGCCTTGTTCTGTCTTTTGCGCTTTTGCTGGTCCAGCCTTCTGTCCTAACGGTTCATCCACATGCATCGCCATAACTTATTTGAAGCTCGCACGTCAATGTTACCTCAAG
>NW_023596818.1:4772887-4777036 GCF_011947565.3 Pollicipes pollicipes
GAACCCGGGACCACTCGCACTCTAAGCGAAATAATACCCCTAGACCAACGACGCACGTCACTGATCGCAACATCCCAATTCTGGGTCCGCGTCGTTACTTTCATAACGCATGGGAGACGGCTATGTGCGTACTGGCCAAAACCCCCGTGGTTTCACAAGGTAATCGCGTAAGCGTTGGCTACAGACTGCCGTGAGGGAGCAAAGCCCTAGTTTCCGAGCTTAGCCGCACCATTGGGTCTGCACTGACATGCAAGCTTCAAATACGTCTGGGGATGTATGTAGAGGAACCTTTAGGACAAATGCATCTCCTATCAGCGAATTAATAGTTTTGTAGATCTCAATTTCTTTCTTTCGGCATATTATTTTGGAACGTTCAGTAAGAGAAAGCGATCCACGAGCCATTTGTCTTCTAATTCCAAGGTTCCCGGGTTCCCGATCAATTTGAACGAAAATCGTTTCTACACACGGGCTGGAGGTGAGATATCCATGACACATGCACATGACACATGACTCAGACACATACCCTTGACACAAATCCGCGACGCTTTCCGCCTGCAGTCGACGAAATTTGTTTCCTTAGGTGCCATGAATCGCTACAACGCATGCATTGCTATATTAAGAAATATGCAATAATTGGCATGAAGGTGAAGGCATACATGCATTATAGCAATGACCGGGCTCGTCCGGGGTTTGAACCCGCGATCTCTCGCACCCAAAGCGAGAATCATACACCTAAACCGACGAGCCGACGCCTTCCACTCTCGTATCCCAATTCCGGCCTCTGCCATTATTTTCACATGTTGCAAGAATCAGTTGACGGTGCACTGTCCATATCTACTGTCGCACAAGCTCGTGACGTGCACTGGCTGCAGACTGCCGCCGGAAAGCACAACGCAGGGAAAGGAGCTTCGCCGCGACCGTTGTAACTTGCAGTGAGAACTATATGGAAATGCATATGACTTAAACCAGAGTTTCTGCACACATGACCAAATACAAATGAACAAAAACAAACAAACAAAACAAAACAAAACAAGGGGACGTGATAAAGCGAGGTGTGGCAAGAATGAAAAAGATGGAACAGAGTAGAAGAGTGTGGGGGGAGGGCAGCACAGGGATAACCACAGGAAGGAACTACGGGATTGGAAAAAGAACACAATGCTATACTATTTCGATTTCACAGGACTTGCGAGCTATTAGTCAGGTACTTAAAACATGCAATGACTGTAGTTACAAACATTTTGGATGTAATTCAAAAGCTACCAACAATTACTGATTTATGGATATCATGATTGAAAAGTGCCATGGAACTCAAGAATAGTAAATGCGAGCTTTATTTTCCAAATAAAAGAAAATCATATCGTTCACTACTCAAAACTGGCAAACGAATCAAAACAAAGCTTGTTTGGCTTAACGACTTTAAAAAGTACATACCGACACGTGACACGACGAAAAAGTCCCTAACGACGAAGCAAAAAGGCCTCGACGCAAAAATGGGTACGACGCCGTCGAAAGAGCAGAGAACGGCTGGAAACAAGATTCCCCTGCCTTCCATGCCCTGTCCCGCCCGTCTGGCTCCATCACATCCCGGATGAGAGATAACCGGCTATGCGCTGCTCTGTCTTTTCCTGTTTGCTGGCGATGTCTCCTGTCCTAACGGTTCCTCCACATGCATTGCCATATATAATTTGAATATTGCCCGTCAATGGAACCCTAATGGGCACGGCCAAACTCGGCTACTAAGGCTATGCCCTTTTATGACATTCTGCAGCCAGCGCCTAACGCCATAACCTTGTGAGATGATGAATGTGACCAGTGTGCTCAATGCGGTACACCGCACGATGTGAAAGCCATGGTGTGGCCCGGAATAAACCAGGTACATCGGCGGACAACTCCAGTCCAGCGTTAAGAACATTTCAAGCCTGAAAGATTCAGTGCAAACCATATAACCCGATAACTATGATATAATGCAAGCTACACACAAGCGCGTTGCGTCCATACCCTATGTGTCTTCTTCATCGGAGTCCGGATGCATATGAACAGGCTGGTAAAGTATTGTGGTGGAGGTGGTGGTGCGTCATCGTCGTCATTTTCGTCGTCGTCGTCGCGTTGGCGATTGCCATGATCACCAAGGTCAACATCAGCAGCAGCAACATTATTCTCATAATTACTATGACCCCGGTAGAGCATTATTATTATTATTATCTCGGGCAAACCGGCTCCTGTGGTCAAAGAAACTCGCATGCGTCGAAAAGTCCGAGCGTGGGAAGAGCTTGTGAGCTCGAACCGATCTTCGCTTGATAGCCTAAGGTTTAAACGACGGTCAATGCAATGAACCAGCCCATGTCATCTAACTGCTGTCCCAAGGTCAGGGGTAAAGCGAGCATGCCGCATCTTTGTACTTTCACTTATAGTTGGATCAGGTCTTTGTGATTTGATCGGGAGTACCATTTCTATCTAACTTGCTCTGAATTGTTCTAAATTTTGATTTAAAGTAGCCGCCCCTGCGGTGTCAATCTCATCGGACTTCCTGTTCACTACTATGACAAAATGCTCTTCATTTGCAGTGCTTTTTTCTAGCGTGGATGTCCTGTAGTGTTTTCAAAATAAAGCATTTTCAAAATGCTTCTGTAATAAATGCTACGAAAGCCGGAAGCACGTTATTTGGACTAAACAAGAGACAAACATAAGGTTAGTATCCCGCGGATTCAACCGAACCTCTTGCTACGACTTTGATTTCTTCCCTATGATGGTGTGACAGCAGTTCTTTCTCGAATCACATTCTGACATTGGGAAATAGAGCATCCTTTGGTCTATGGTGATGCACTGCATAAGGCAATAGCCAATGCGATTCTCGGTAACTGCCCATGCAGCCCGTGTGCCAATCACAAACGTTCATTTGTACTGTCATCATTCATACCTATGGACACCACTTTGACACAGACACGCAATGTACAGGTTAAAACAGCTCAAAGGTGGTATCTCTAACCCATAATAGCTGATAACAGCCCTTAGCAGATTCTGTGGTCGTCATGACGACGGTGTTTGTCATGACGTGCGGTTGCGGCAACTGCAGCTGTCGCGGACTCGGGATACACTGCGGCTTAGGAACGAAAGAAATGTATTGCTGCTACGAAGCGTTGACAGCGTAACACAACTCTAAAATAACATTTTTATATACGCATTATATCCTGACCGTGCTGCAGTGTACCGACCGACCCCAATTAATGGTCCTGATTGTGTCGCACTGGCACTAAGACGTAAATGGTCCTGAGGCTTCGCCAGAGAATGCTTTTGGCATATCTCCAACTTCAAAAGCTGTCGACACTCGGAAAAAGTATAAGCCTATACAATACTATTATATTAAAATTTCACTGAAACGCTGGCTGGAAACTGTGCTCAGTGCTCACAGTAAGTCAATTGTCATCGGTCCCAGCATAAATCAATGCCTTCGGTGCAGACGCCATACGGCACATATACCTTCCAATATCCCACAGTCAAGCTAAGAACATCCCAGGAAGCCACATGTTCCAACATGATGACAATGACGGAGATCAATGCAGAGGAAGGTGCCGGGAGTATCATCGACAGCAACAACTGGGCTCGTCTGGGATTTGAGCCCGGGACTTCCCGCACCCGAAGCGAGAATCATACCCTTAGACCAACGAGCCGAGCAAAGCATGCTGTAATGTCCTGGTTTTGTGCCGTGTCGTTACTTTTACAACCGCGAGTCGACACTCCGGCCCACTGTCCGCACCCATACCGTCTCAAAACATCATAACACAAGACACTGGTTATTAGTGCAGTCATTTTGTGTAAACAAATTGGTAAAACCGAAAACCAATGCCGAAAAAGGACTGAGACAGGGCAGGACAGGACAAACCGATAGCCCTGGATTCAACAACGAGCAGGGCAGAATGAAAGGATGTACACGGCACACGACCTTCAAGGATAGACGGCAGAGGACTTGGGGCAAGCGCAAAGATGCAAGGACTGACGATAGGAGCGGAGAGAGAGAGGAGAGAGAGAGAGAGAGAGAGAGATAGAGAGAGAGGAAAGATAGGGAAGAGAGAGAGAGGAGAGAGAGGATAGAGAGAAGAGAAAGACTGCGGGGCAGGGAAAGGAAAAAGGAGAAAGAGCAGAGAGTAAGCA
>NW_023596818.1:4778036-4980536 GCF_011947565.3 Pollicipes pollicipes
AGCCAACGGACTTGGTTTGATTGGTTACAATGGGTCATTTTTAAACATCGGGGCGTAAAGCGCATACACCTTCGAACGCACAACGGCAAGGCGTATTAATCCATATGCACTTCTATGCGTCGAAGTGGTAGACGAGTACCTTTGACGGCAATAACCGGGCTCGTCCGGGATTTGAACCCGAGGCCTCTCGCACCCGAAGCGAGAATCATACCCCTAGACCAACGAGCCGATGCAGCTATCCTTTATCCCCAATTCTTGGCCGCGCCGTTACTTTCACATCGTGCGATGTACGGCTCCGTGAACGTTGGCCACATCCAACATCGTCTCATAAGGTTATCACGTACAGTGCGTGCTACAGAGTGTCGTGAGGGAGCACAGCCCTCGTAGCATCAACTTATTTATGGCGATGCATGTTGAGGAACGATTACGACAGAGGGCAGGACCAGCAAACAGGCAAAAGACAGCAAGGCCTGACCGGTCCCGTCTGGTCCGGGACGTGAAGGAACCAGACGGGACTGGGCAGGGCAGGACGGACAGGACAAGCGAGATCCTGTTTTTAGCTGCTCCCTGCTCTTTTGCCAGCCTCATACCTCGCCATTTCTCTTCTGATCCTGTCCTCAGCACTTGGATCTCCGCCCTTTACCCCAACTCCTATGTCCTCTGTGTTGCCTCGTTTGCCGTGCACAGCCTTACGCCCCTTCCTGTACCTTGCTCACCCCAGCGCTATCGGTCGTGTTCTGTCCTGTCCTGTCCCGTCTCAGTCCTTTCTCTGGATCGGTTTTCGGCACGTCAATGTTGTTTTTGGTCACGCAATGAGCTTGCGCTATAAACTTACATTGTTATTTGTTATGAAGGTATTATACACTGCATAGTTGTCCGTCCCGGTGGCTCAGTTGGTTAGAGCGCCTGCCTTCCGATCCACCCATCCGTGGTGGGGTGGGTTCGAGTCGCTTTAGGGCGCTCGCTATTTGCCCTTGACAGTTATGGCCTGCGGCTGGTGGCAGCGGTCGCGCTAAAGGTCAGTTGACGTTAGAGGGCAGGACGGACCGTGCCGAGCATTGCGGCCCGTTAAGCTTTCGCCACCAAATACTGCCGTCGACATGGAATTGCGCGATCGGGTGGTAGGGGTCAGGACTCCCACAACAAGCACTGCTTACCGTGAGCTCTGATCCCGGAAATCCATCCATTCAAAGGGTTCGGTGAAATCTTTAAAGACAAAAAATAGTATAGGTAAATTAAGGATGACTTGAATCCTGCAGTCAGAAGGCCTCTTGCGCCAAGTGGTGTCCTCCTGAGTCGATGAGGGCCTCTATATCGGTCAGACGCCACCAGTGCCGGAAAGTTAGCGTACTATCGGTCAGGGCTTGAGGGCCTAATTTTTTAGAAGCGAAACAGAATGTTATGAATGGTAGGCAAATTAAATGCATTACCTTCACAGTGGTAACCAATTTGTTCGCAGTGTAGGCTACTTCAAAGCGCAGCTGTGAGCTTTTCAGAGGGATTTCGAAAAAAAATAGGTATCCCTGGCGAAATTGTAAGCGTATTGCGTACAAACATGTACTTTTTGTACTTTTAACGCTTCTGAGGCTGTTTGTACTAGGTCGATTTTAAGGCTCCAGCTTTGCAAGACTGCAACCCTCCAGCCTCAGTACCTGCCGTTCGCCCCGGGCTTGAGTGTTCAGCTGACGTGCTCGATTTGGTTGGTTGCAGTGGGTCGTGTTTAGACATTGGGCTCTATAGCGCACATACCCGCGAACTCACAGCGAGAAGGCGCATTAAATCCATATGCGCTTCCTCGCATCGAAGTGGTAGACAAGCACCTCTGGCGGCAATAACCGGGCTCGTCCGGGATTTGAACCCGGGACCTCTCGCACCCTAAGCGAGAATCATACCCCTAGACCAACGAGCCGATGGAATGTAGCGGAACGCCCAATTCGGGGCGGCGCCATTACTTTTACATCGTGCGGTGTACGGCTCCGAGAACACTGGCCACACCCACCATCGTCCCACAGGGTAATGGCGTACAGCGCTGGCTACAGACTGCCGTGAGAGAGCAGAGCCTTAGCAGCTTAGCTTAGTCGCGACCATTGGGATTCCATTAACGCGCAAGCTTCAAATCATTTCTGGCAATGCATGTAGAACAACCGTTAGGGAAAGAGGCAGGGCCAGCAAAAGGGCAAAAGTCAGAACAAGGCATGGCCGGTCATGTTCTGAGCCGCACGGGACGGGAGGGCGCGCAAGACAGAAGAGAACCTGTTTTATATGTTCTCTGTCCTTTCGTCTGCCTCATACCGTGTCTTCTATATTGCGCTCCCAACTGCAGTCCTTGGACTTCTGCGCTTTGCCCGGAGTCCCTCGTCCTCTGTCTTTCTGCCCTTTGTCTGCCGTGCACACCCTTTCGTTTCGCCATGTACGTTGTTCCACCCTGCGCTATCAGCCGGGTTCTGTTCCATCCTTTCTTAGTTCTTTGCGTATAGTGTATTTCTGTTTATTAATTTTCAAGACACTAATCACCAGTGCCTCACATTGAGCTCTTCAGACGGTGCTGGGTGCGGACAGCTTGCCTGGAGATGTCGGCTCACGATGTGAAAGTGCCAGTGCGGTCCTCGATTAGGACGTTGCCGCCGGTTTACACAAGCTCGGTTGCAATATCTTGTCACGGCTCGTTGGTCTGGGGGATTGATCCTCGCTTCTGGCGGGAGAGGTCCCGGGTTCGAATCCCCAACGAGTCCAGCTATTGCCCTCAGTGGTACTCCTGACACTCCTTCCTCTCCTTTCATCACTTGGATTGCTCTGGTATTGCAGCATGTCGCCTCCGAGACGCTCTGTTCTCAAGTATGGTGTGTTTGAAGGTGTATGTGCACCCAATGTATTGTTGTCATGCCTGGACTGATGCATATTGATTTAGTCTGAGTCCTTCCCGAGTGTGACTTTCAGCAAGCCTTTCGTAAAAATCACACTCGGGGCCGACTTAAGCTAAATCTTTCGAGAGAGAGAGAGAGAGAGAGAGAGAGAGAGAGAGAGGAGAGAGAGAGAGAGAGAGAGAGAGAGAGAGAGAGAGAGAGAGAGAGAGAGAGAGAGAGAGAGGAGATAGGCATGTATACATATATATTTGTATATAATGTTATATATTAAGTAAAGCTGAATAAATCTAAATCAGCAAGTTTTTCGGTGAACCAAGATTTTGATATAATAGGAGTGAATGTGCTTACACCTTAAAAGGAACGTGGGTAGCTTTTCAATTGTATCAACACTGTGTTATGATGAAAGCATGCTTTCAGAAAATTTCTGATCACTCGGAAATTCTAACTAATCAAATAGCATGACGTTTTGTTTCTTCTCCAATCACGTACTCCATCCTGCGCTATTCTTTGTACTGTCGTATTTCTACACTCTCTTGTTTCCTTTTACGTCTTGTCCTGTCCTCCCTTCTGCCGTGGCGTCGATCCTATGCCACCTGGTGTCCTGCTCTGTGCTTTACGTGCCCCTTGTAATGTCACGTCTTGCTCTTTTACGCCGCCCTGTTCTTTGGCGGGACACAGGACACGCAGCTCATGTTCATCAGTCTAATGAAGTAAAAAGGGTGAAGTTAAAGCTGAAATCGAGGCTGCTCAAATTAGACAGAACGCTTCTCTTAGTGATTTGGTCTCATGCATCACCACGAAGCCAGCTAAAGCATGCATATCAAAACAAGTCCGACGGGCACTGCGAAGCTCTGTTCCCTGAGCTATGCTTCACGGCGGCAGCCTGTAGCCAGCGTTTTATGTCACGAGCTCGTGCGACGGTAGATGTGGGCAGTGCCCCGACAGCTGTTGCCCGTACGTTGTGAATGTAATGACAGAGGTCGGGATTGAGACATTCAGATATGTATTGCCGGCTCGTTGGCTTGGTTGTATGATTCTCACTTAGGGAGCCCAAGTCGTGCCGTCCAGTGCAACGCATAATGTTGCCTCCGCCCTTTTTCCAGGCAGGAATACGGAGGATATTGCGTGCCGCACAATGCTGTGACACGGCCGCTCCAGGGCTGGGTTGGCTCTTGTTGGCCAGTGGCCAGGTGACCTTTCCATTTCAGTCGGGCCAAACCGTTCGGCCGCTCTGGGATTCACTCGTACAGAGTGACGCTGGATTGCAAGTCCAGCATCTTTACCACAGACCACGGAGAAGACTTAGTTCCATTCCTTCTGTCCTGCCTAGTCTTTTGTCATGACCTACCCGTCACTCTACATTCCCATTTGTGTTCCTTTAACACTCCATATTTCTTGTGCCCCGACGAGCCGCTGGTCCCTAATGCAACCGCCATCAGCCTGCATCATGGGCCAGCACGATCACGGATCAGATGGGTTACGGCAGGTCAGGTGGCACCCATTGGTTCAACAACCAATTTCAGACTTACTCTCCAGGACACCCGATTGTGCACAATACCAAAGGGTGATAAATGTCATTTATAGCTTTGATATCATAATACCACGGCGCCGCCGAATAGACTCCGCCGAGCGTCGTCGATATGGAAGCCGCACATCTGAAACGCGACCAGTGCGATATTTTCTCATGACAGTGTATGCTACGAAGTTGATAGCCTTACATGTGCGATGGCTTTCTTGTTTTGTGGGTGTGCTCAGACCGACAGGCAGCAGGTCATGCGTGAAAAGGATTTGCAGTAGCTAAATAGTTTTGTGCCGCGGTATTTCGTGCGGTTTCACTAGTGGTTCGACAAAAACGACATTAGTGGTGCAGCAAAAGCTCCTACCGAAGGGAATGCTACGACCTAAGCAGTACGCGGCATTTATTTTACTGTAAAAACTTAACCTTTACTACTTCCACTGCAAAGACCATATGCCGACCATATGCCGACCATATCTACTACATATGCCGTATTTATTTATATACCACGTTGTTTGTCTTCAAAAATCCATCATATGACATGAGTACTATATGACAAAACCTCTACTGCAACAGCATATGCCAATTACTTCCTCTACAGCAAGGACTAGAACAGTTTTCACTTATACGCCACATTATTTCAACTGCAACAAATTATAGGTGACATTTTTGACGAATAAGCTTTCTCGTGTAGTACTAAGCTTGCGTACAAGCCTTTGCAGAACAAGTAATGCCGTGTATAAGCAATGACTCCGCAAGCTCTCGCATTAGAGGTAATGACGTGGGTACGTTTTTTAGGAAATGTTTTGTCGTGTAACATTATTGTCGCGTGTAAGTCTTGGCAGCATAAGTTAAATCGTGTATCTGTAATTATTGCAGCCGTGTTAGCAGTAGAAGTATGGACGAGAAGAACTTTTGGAGCCTTAATTTTCTCGTGCGGCCATAGTGTCACATACAAGTTTGCAGCAGAAGCGATGAAGTCATGTATAAATTTAGACTGCATAAGTGGTTGCAGTAGAATTAATCACAATTATAATTTTTTACGTTGCAAGTTTTGCCGTGTAACATTAACGTCGTGTAGAAGTGTTGACGGCATAAGTAGTGTGGTAGCATTCCTGCCGGAAGGAGTTTTTGTTGTAGCACTGATGTCATGAAACCATTTCGTGCAACCAAAATTGCAACGCTATCTCACATTACCAGCCTGCCCCACGTGATGGTCTCTGATCAAGAAGGACGCAAAGAGTTTGAACGCAACGGGCTGGTGTGTAGCTTGCGCTATCACTACCACCCTATATCATTTACATCTAATCCTTCAGCTTCAGCATGTGTCGATTACGCCGGGCTTGAGTGTTCAGCCGGTGGACTTGGTTTGGTTGGTTACCATGGATCAATGCTAAACATTGGGTGTAAAGCGCATATACATTGGAACTCACAGCGACAATGCGCATTAATCCATATGCGCTTGTTCGCGTCGATATAGTAGACGCGTACCCTTGAAGGCAATAACCGGGCTCGTCCGGGATTTGAACCCGGGACCTCTCGCACCCTAAGCGAGAATCATACCCCTAGACCAACGAGCCGATATGATAGGCTGTGACGTCCCAATTCTGAGCCACGCCGTTACTTTCACATCACACGGTGGACGGCTCCGAGCATACTAGCCACACTCACCATCGTCTCACAAAGTTATTGCGTAGAGCGCTGGCTACAGACTGCCGTAAAGGAGCATAGCCCTAGTAACCGAGCTTGGCTGTAACAGTTGGGGCTGCATTGACGTGCAAGCTGCAATTGATTTCTAGCGATGCATGTGCAGGAGCCGTTAGGGCAGAAGGCAGGACCAACAAACGGGCAAAACACAGATCAAGACATGTCCGGTCATGTCCTAAGCGGGACAGGACAAGAGGGCATGCGAGACAGAAGGGATGCTGTTATATCTGATCTCCGTCCTTTCGTCTGCCTCTTACTCTGCCCTCTATCTTGCGCTTCCAGTCACAGCCCTTGGACCTCTGCGCTTTGCCCAGTGTCCTCTGTCCCCTGTCCTTCGTTGTCGTTTGCTGTGCACACCCTTTCGTTCCGCCCTGTGCGTTGTTCTACCCCGCGCTATCAGTCGTGTTCTGTCCCGCCGCGTCTCAGTTTTTTTTATATATCGTCTTTCGAGTTCCCAGATTTTTACACGAGATTACGACACTCATCACCAGTGCCTTACGTTATGAGCTTTTCAGACAGTACTGGGTGCGGACAGCGTGTCCGGAGCTGTCGACTCACGATGTGAAAGTAACGGCGCGGTCCGCGATATGGACGATGAATGTGCTTTCACTTCACTTACGCTTACGACTTCACATACGCTTCACAACTTCACTACCCATTTTCTCGAAATCCTTCTGAAAAGCTCAGAATTTTGCTGTGAAGTAGCCGACACTGCGAACAAATCTTATGTGACTCCCTGCTTATCATTTTGAGAGTAATGCGTCTAATTTGCCTACCTTTCCCAACGTGTGTGTTCTGTTTCCCTTCTTGAAAATTAGGCTCTCAAGCCCTGACCGATGTTAAGCTAACTTTTCGGCACTGGTGTCGTCTGATCGATATAGAGGCCCTCATCGACTCAGGAGGGCCGCAAATTGGCGTGAGAGGCCTTCTGACTGTAGGATTAAGGTCATCCTTAATTTTTCGTATGCTATGCAACGTTTGGCACCTTAATCACAACCAATGCTGCAAGTTTATAGCGCAAACTCATTTTGTGGCCGAAGACAACACTGACATGCCGAAAATCGATGCGGAGATAGGAATGAGACAGGACAGGACGCGAGCGATAGCGCTGGGTGAAACAACGTACAGGGCGGAACAGAATGCTGTGCACGGCAAACGACAAGGCAAGACAGAGGGCATAAAAGTTGGGATAAAGGGCAGAGATCCAAACGCTGAGGACGGAATCAGAGCAGAAAGGGCGACGTATGAGACCGGCAAAAGAGCAGAGAGAAGTTAAAAACAGGATTTCGTCTGTCCTGTCCGTCCTGTCCTGCCCGGTCCCGTCTGGTCCCTTCATGTCTCGGACGGGACGTGACCGGTTAGGCCATGCTGCCCATTGCCTTTTGCTGGTCCTGCCTTTTGTCATAACGATTCCTCAGCATGCATCGCCATAAAGAAGTTGATGCTGCGGGGGCTGTGCTCCCTCACGACAGTCTATAGCCAGCGCTGTACGGGATAACCTTGTGAGACGTAGTTGAGTGTAGCCAGTGTGCTCGGAGCCGTACACCACACGATGTGAAAGTAACGGCGCGGCCCAGAATTGGACGTACCAGGTAATATTATCGGCTCGTTGGTCTAGGGGTATGATTCTCGCTTCGGGTGCGAGAGGTCCCGGGTTCAAATCCCGGACGAGCCCGGCTATTGCTGTCAAAGGTACTCGTCTGCTACTTCGACGCGTAGAAGTGCACACCGAATCAGTGCGCCTTGTCGTTGTAAGTTAGAAGGTGTGCGTATTTCGTGTCCCAATGCTTAAAAATGACCCATAGCAACCAATCAAACCAAGTCCGTTGGCTGAGCGCCCAAGCCCGGAGTAAAGGGGCACATGGGCACACACAAAGGTGAAGGATTGGGTGCAAACGATATAGGGTGATGTTCAAACTTACCACCAGCCCGTCACCTCCAAACTCCTTGCATCATTCTTGATCAGAGATCAGACACGCAGGGACAGGCCACTAAAGTGAGCGTTGGTGAGCAAACGGGCTGAGAGATTCTGTGACAAGAAACTCTTCGGCCCATGCCATCAGTTACTCAAGTGTGTTTTCACGCACGACCTGATGTCGACCCGGGTACATCTTAAAGAACAGGAAATCCATCGCACATGTAAGTCTGCCACCTTCGTTGCCACGTCATCACCAGAAAACTCAACATGATTACGTTTCAGATGGGCGGCTTCCAGATCGGCGGCGCTTGATGAAGGGTTTTTGGTGCCGCCACCATCTCCGGAAATTGTGTCCCCAGTATGCAAGGTGCAAGATAAGCAATTTGCACGGTCCGCAATAGCGATAGTAAGATTTTGGGCAGACGTCTCCAATTGCACAATTCGCGCAACAGTAAGCCTGTCGTGGATAAACTTATGTTGATTGGACATCATGAACATGATAGTACCAGCTTAACCAGTTCGGGTTTGTGATGCCTGCAGATCTGTCTTAAGGGCCTACTGTGCCGCGCGAATATGTCTCGTAGAGAAACTCGAGGTTCCGTGGCAGAACTGCTGCATATGTTCCGAGACACACCGAACACGCATTTTGTAAGTGATTAAACAGGGGCTTAAAGCGGATCCATGAGCGAAGTGGAGGCTCAATATGTGTTTAACATTCATTTCTCTTAATTACATATTTTTTACCTAGGGTTAATCAAGCAATGAGCCGCTTGTTGGAATAATTCAAAATATAATGATCTATGAACTTTGACTGCCATCAGAGATCACAGTCCTACCCTCATTGAGTACCGAGCCCCGACGAGTGTAAATTGAGGGCTTCGGGCTCACCCATTCTTGAGAATTGGGCCCTTAGGCTCCGACAAACATGATGTCAACTGCCCGGTATTGTTGGTACCTGACCAGTACAGAGACCCTCATTCACTCAGGGCGCCCCCAACCAGCGCAAGAGGCACCCTGACTGGCTTTCAGGTTCCGGCCCTGGGGAACGGGCCCTTAATGCCACCTCGGGCCAGCTCAAATTGGGCCTTCAATCGTCGGGCGTGACGGGTACTTTGGACCCCTCGCAGTCATTTAGAGGCCCATTAAGGGGCATCGCGAGGGTCCCGTTGGCCCCTCAGAACCTAACGGATGGGGGGGGAGGGGGCCGCACGTGCCGGCTGTGCCCCCTCCCCCTTTACCAGCGCCACTGGTGGTAACGCTGACGACGGTGGGTGTGGTTAGTGTGGTGGGAGCTGTCCACTGTACAATGTAAAAGTAACAATGAGGCCCAGGATGGGCAAGTTACGGGCATTTGTAACGGCTCTGTCGTCTAGGAATATGATTCTTCCTTAAGGTGCGAGAGGTCCCAGGCTCAAATCCTGGACGAGCCCTGTTATTGCTGCTAAAACGGCCACGCTTTGATGCGTAGAAACGCATGTGGATCTTTGCGTCCTTCTGCACACGCAGGTTCGAAATTGCTACCAGAACGGATCATAAAAGATCCCCATCAGTCACATGCTCTAATATGATAGTGATCATTGAAGTCCGCGGGGAGGAATCAATACCAGTACCATCGCCAATACCAGTACCATCGTCGACAATATCAGGGCTCGTCCGGGATTTGAACCCGGGACCTCTCGCACCCGAAGCGAGAATCATACCCCTAGACCAACGAGCCGACGAAATGGCTCCCGGCGTCCTGGTTGCGTGCCGCGCTGTTACTTTCACATCGCGAGTCGACAGCTCCGGACCCACTGTCCGCACCCAGCACGGTGTAAAAGATCATGACACTATGCACTGGTGATTAGTGCAGTCATTTCGTGTAAACTAATTGGTAAACCGAAAACCAATGCAAAAAATGACTGACCCCACGCAGGACAGCACACCACTGATAGCTCAGGGTGGAGCAATACGCAGGGCAGACCGAAAGGGTGTGCAAGGCAGACGACTTGGGAGGATAGACGGCAAATGACTCCTGGCAAAGCGCAGTTATGCAAGGACTGAAGGTATGAGCGGAAGACAGAGAACAGGGTACGAGGCAGAGGAAAGGAAAGAGGAGAAGGAGCAGAGGGCAGATTAAAACAGGATACCTACCGTCTTGCTGCCCGTCCTATCCGTTCCGCTCAGGACGGAACATGACCGGCCATGTCTTGTTCTGTCTTTTGTCCGTTTGCTGATCCTGCTTTCTGTCCTAACGACTCCTCCACATGCAATGTCATAAATATTTTGCAGCTTGCACGTCAGTGCAACCCCGATGGTCACGGTCAGGCTCGGCTACAAGGTCTACTAGAGCTCCCTCACGACGGTCTGCAGACAGCGCTCTACGCCATAACCTGGTGAGACGGTGGTGGGTGTGGCTGGTGTGCTCGGAGCCGTACACCGTGTGATGTGAAAGTGACGGCGCGGCCCAGAATTGGGACGTTACGGCCTGGCGTATCGGCTCGTTGGTCTAGGGGTATGATTCTCGCTTAGGGTGCGAGAGGTCCCGGGTTCAAATCCCGGACGAGCCCGGTTATTGCTATCACAGGTATCACTCGCTATCTACATCAGTGGCTGTGAGCCCATTTGAGTGACATACACACTTTGTTCTTCTCTACTGTAGGTGTGAAATCATGCAGGAAGACAGTCCGTATGCCGATCATGTGCAAGCACGCCCATGCATGCCGGCGTGAGGATGTATGGGAATTTGGGGACGAACGGGGTCAAGATGCGTTCAATGGCGTCAAGATGAAGATGTGCCAGCTGTTTCGGGGAAACTATTTATTCCAAAGTCACCCAGACATCTATGACGACGTCATGAGATCATCTAAATCCCATTTTATTGGCCATGCGGCAATCAGGGCCAATGAAAATATAGTTGTTGAGTCGTTCATATCTCACGTTCGTGAGGACGATTTCCGCATATAAAGGCCGCCAACTGACTCTCAACCAATGTTGTGCAAGGAACGGTCACGTAATCAAACCATGACGCATAGAGGATCATAGTTAGAGGATCATAGTTACGAAACAGAATAATTACGTCATCTAGAGCAGTCTATTCCGCTTAAAAATATACCAATAACTATACGTGAGCCTATTTCATCATGTGTGATGCTTGACGCAACATCCTAAGATGTGAAAAATTTCCTTGACTTGCACTTGATATCGGCGAGACAACCAAAACGTTTAATGTTGTAGATAGATCTGGTTTCTAATAGGAAGTCGAGTTTACAACCCCATCGCGCTCAAAACTTTAGGTGTAACTAGACACAGGAACCAAGTAGAGTATAGGCGTCAGATGGCCAACGCAGCTTGCGCGCCCTAAAACCCACATCATTAATAATGTAGGATAGTTGAACACTTATGAAACTGACAGCACCTCTCATGAAGTTATCAAAACTCATCAGCAGTAGCAGCATCATATGCTCCTATACCCTCAGCAAAACAAGGCTTTTCAGCCCAAGTGTCACAGGTACAGGTGGCTGCAGTCGACATGGTCATGGCTTGGGTCCAGCGCGTTATGGCCCCAGCTCGCGCTTACCTGCGAGGTGTACAATAATTCAGCGTGTGCTGGAAGCGCGTCAGTAAAAGCACCAGCTAAATGTATCATTCAATGCCTTAATCTTTCGTACGTCTGCAATATCGATTGCTACTTGTGCTGTTACATGTGGCGGTGCAGGCTAGCCTTGTCTTGGTATCGCCTCTGTCAATACGACCCTCCCGGCCGGCGGTAAGGTCACGTGGTTGCAACGTCTGCTTGAAAGAAATGCTCCACATTTGAGGATTTTGAAGCAAGCAGCACTTAGAGCTTCCGGTATGCTTTTAAGTAGACCAAACTTTTTTAAACAATACAAGCTGTATAAATCTGGGAGTGCTATATTGCCAGAGGCGATGCCAAAATACAGCTAGTCTGCTCCGCCATTGGGTGGCAAAAACAGCGTCATATCGATATTGCAGATGTCCGAGAAATTAAGGCATTGAATGATGCATTTAACTGGTGTTCTTGCTGATGCGCTTCCAACACACGCTGAATTCTAATACACCTTGCAGTGAAACGCGAGCTGAGGCCAAGATGTGCCGGACTCCAGTCACGACCATTCCAACTGCAGCACCTGTACCTGTGACCCTTGAGCTGAGAAGCTATGTTTTGCGGGGGGCACGGTAACATATGGTGTTGATACTGCTGATGAGTTTTGGTTACATCATGAGAGATCCTGTATGTCTCATAAGTGTTCAACTGCCCTACATTTTTACTGATGATGCGGGTTTTATTGCGCGCAAACTAGGTTAGCCACCTGACGCTAATACTCCACTTTGCATTCTGTCTAATTACATGTAATGTATAAGCACGATGCGGTTGCCAACTCAGATTGTCATTGGAGAACCATATATATATTCATAACATTGAGCGTTTTGCTGGTCTCGCCGATATAAAATGTAATTAAGGGGAATTTTTCAATTTTAGAATGTTGAGGCAAGCATTGGATGTCATAAAACAAGCCCAGTTATAATTATTGGTTCGCTTGTAAGTGGAATAAAGTGTTCTAAATAACACAAATCCTGTTTCTTAAACATGATTCCCCATACGTCATCGTTTGATTTCGCCATAGTATCGTGCACAACAATGATTGAGGGCAAATAGATGGCTGTTATATCTAGTAATGATGCTCACCAACAACAGATATAAACCACTCGACCGTTATATCTTTCTTGGCCTTGATTGCCACATGCCAATGAAATGACGGGACCCGAATAACATAGTAGCATCATGGTGGCTTTGGTGAATTTGGAATAGTCTTCCCGAAACAGTTTCCACATCTTCCCGGAGGTGTATTTCAGAAACTAAGTAAGTTTAGGTCTTCAGAATGGCAGGGCTGTGGATTGCACCTAATGAACTCCAAGATAGCTATTTCAGTTCACAAGTCCATACAAATGTGGGACATTCTCTTAAGTCCAGTGCAATGACCCAACTCGCTCCCAAATTCCCATATATTTTTACTCCCGCGTGTTTGAACAAGCTCGCAGACGATGGGCTTCAACACTGTCCTGCTTCCATGAATTCACATCTGCAGCAGCAAAGCACAAGTGCACCAAGTACTGAAATGGGCTTATAGCCATTGATGTAAATGACAAGTGATAACAATAACTGGGCTCGTCCGGGATATGAACCCGGGACCTCTCGCACCCTAAGCGAGAATCATACCCCTAGACCAACGATCCGACAGTACCTTCGCAAGGGCTTCAATTTTGGTTCGCGCAGTTACTTTCACTTCGTATTCGGCACGGCTCCGAACACACTTGTCACACCCTGTCTGGCCCCGTTCGCTTGTCTGGCCCTGCCTGTCCTGTGCGGTCCAAGACGGGATAGAGCCGGCCATGCTGTCCGGGCTGGCACCCCTCTTTACGCCTTGCCCTGCTATTGTCTTTGTCCTTCTGTCTCTCCTGTCCTAACGGAGTCTCTATTCTCCTTTTCCAAGCGTCCTTCATCACTGAGGGCACGGGCCAGAGATGCGAACACGAAAAATGGAAGAAAAAAGTAGAAAAAAGAAAACCACTCAGCCAAAAGAAAACAGTACAGAATAAGACCCGATCCTGCCTGTCCTATCCTCCCGTCTTTCTCAGTCTTGTACTGTACAGTATAGGGCTGGAACGGTCTCAAAAAATGGGCGGGCGGAGCAAGAACTTCTTTGCCTCGTTCTACCACGTCATATTTCTCTGGTTCTATCTTCTGTCTTTTTCCCCCTGGACTGTGTCCAACCCAACAGTCCATGCCGCATATCCAGTCGTTTGAGATGTAATAATCTTCTCTGCCCTCATTCTGCACTGTTCCCTTTCTCTGCCGAACCCCGTCCTCCCCTCTGCTTTGTCCTTCTTCCTGCACCGTCCCTGTGCCGCTCTCTTTTCCTTTCCATCCTGTGTTCTGCCCTGTCCTCCATTTTACCCCATCACCGTTCATCTCCTCTCAGGTGTCGTACTTACTGCTCTGTCTGCTGCCCATCCTGCAACGCCTTTCTTTGTACCGCCGCCTCGTCCTCGAGCAGAACAGAGGCCAGACTCGCACCCAAGTGAGAATTCTACCCCGAGATCACTGAGGCGATCAAAATGTTACGAAACGTCCTAGTTGTGGACCGTGATGGTACTTTCACATTGTGGGCCGACAGCTCCGGGCTCATTGGCCACACCCACCATCGTCTCACGATGTCATAGCATAATGCGATGACTACAGACCGTCGCGAGGGAACATAGCCTTACTAGCGGAGGCTAACCGTGGCCATTGGGGTTATATTGGCATGCAAGTTACGATTTATTCATGGTGATGCATGTCGCGGAACCGTCAGGGCAGAGGGCTGGACCAGGAAACAGGGAAAAAAAACAGAACAAGGCGTGACTGGTAATATCTCACCATGACCGGGACAGACGGGATAAGAGAACATACAAGACAGAAGGGATTCTGTTTTCATCTGTCCTCTGTCCGACTGCCTCCTTCGTGGTCCATTTTTTCTTTTCACATTCTGTCCTCGTTCCTTGTATCTCTGCCCTCTTCCCTGGCCATCTGCCCTCTGTCCTGCGTTCCCTTCTGCCGTGCTCATTCTTCCGTTCTGCTCTGTGCGTTGTTCCTTCTCTAGCTATCAGCCATGTCCTTCTGGCCTGTCCTGTCTCAGTCCTTTTTCTACATCGGCTTCGTGTTACCGTTTTTTGTCACAAACCGACTACGTATATAACCAATGCCTTGTGTTGTGAGCTTTTGAGACGGCACTGGGTGTGGACAGGGGGCCCGGAGTGGTCGACTCACGATGTGAAAGTAACTGTGCGATCCACAACTGGGACGTTACCACGTTGGTCCGGTCGTTGGTATCGGCTCGTTGGTATCGTTGGTATCGGCTCGTTGGTCCGGGGTATGATCCTCGCTTAGGGTGCGGAAGGTCCCGGGTTCAAGTCCCAGACGAGCCCCGTTATTACCGTCATAGTTACGCGTCTACTTCTTCAACGCTTCATTCAGGCTATCGATGCATTAATGCTACCCTAACTAGAGCCTTGTGTTGTTGAGACGGTGCTGGGTGCGGACATTGGGTCAGGAGCTGTCGACTCGCGATGTGAAAGTAACGGCGTGGCCCGCAACCAGGACATCACAGAGCAATTTGACGGCTCGTTGGTCTAGGGGTATGCTTCTCGCTTCTTGAGCGAAGACCAGGCACGCAGCGACTGACCAATAAAGTGAGAAAACGATGTCTTCTATCAGTTCATTCGCTCTCAGCATGCCTCAACACAAAATGCCTCGCCACAAACGATCTAGTCACTCCAAAGACTTCTCACGCATGACCTGCTGCCTGTCGGCCCGGGCACATCCCAAAGAACACGAAAGTCATTATGCATGTAAGTCTACCAACTTGGCAGCTCAGACAGTCACCGGAAAGTATCGACGTGATCACGTTCCAGATGTGCGGGTTCAAGATCGGCAGCGCTCGATAGAGACTTTTTGGTGCAGCCACCGTCTTCAGAAATTGTATTCTCAGCGTATGAGGTACAAGATTGAACATTTTGCACCACCCAGAGTACTAGGTAGCGCCAGTGCGATTTTGGGCAGACGTTTATTAACGTACCACTCACACAACAGTAAGCCTGTTGCAGACAAGGCTATGCTGCGTGGACATCATGTTTGTAGTGCATGCAGATCTGTCTAAAGCGCCTGTGGTACCCCACGAACGTATCCGGTAGAGAACCTCGAGGTTCCGTGGCAGGACTGCTCCACATGTTCCGAGACACACCGAACACCCTTGTCGACCTCTCACCTTTCGTGCCACTGTCAAGTGGAAGCAGGTGCCGTGAGATGTGGCAGACGCTGATGCCGTGACCGGATTTCGTAGGTGGTTGATGGTCTGGTTTGAAGCAGATATGGGAAGGAGGTGGTGGTGCAATGTGTGTTAAATATTTGTTTCTGTCGGTTACGTATTTATTACTTGGAAGCATCAAACAATGTCCCACTTGTTGGAATGTTTCGAGAATAAAAATGATCCACGAACTATGATTGCCTTGAGAGATCACGGCCCTCACGGTTCTCACGGCCCTCATTGAGTACCGAGCCTCGACGAATGTAAATTGAGGCATTCGGCCTTGCCCCTTTTTGAGATTTTGACCCTCAGGCTCCGACAAACATTACGTCATCTGCTCGGTACTGGTGGTGTCTAACTGACATAGAGGATTTCATCGACTCAGGGAGATCCTTATCAGGTGTCTGATGAGTTCCGGACACGTGAACAGGATGAATTATTGAATGTTTCCCGCGGACAGGTAAATCACTGTGGGTCCTGACCGTCACAGGAGTCCCTGACTGTTGCAGAGGCCCCGACCAATGCCAATCGCGGACCCGGCCTTGCCCCTGCTCGTTCCTATGTCGGTGATTTGTGACGAAAATAGGGGCAGGCACTGTCCCAGGGGTCTTCAATCGGTGCGAGCGACACTCTGACTGACATCAGAGGTCGCGGCCCAGCCGTCATTGACTCAGGGACCTGAACCCTCAAGCCCAGACCGATATGCAGCCAGCTGTTCGGTGCTGTTGGTGCCTGACAGATATAAAGGCTCTTATCCACCCAGGACGCCCTCAATCGGCGCAAGAGGCACTCTACTCGATTTTAGGTCTCACCCCTAGGTGACGGGCCACTAAATATCACCTCAGGCAAGCTCAACTTGGGTGCTCAGCCGTCGGTGGCGAGGGGTACTTTGGACTCCTCGCAGGCATTTGGAGGCCCATTAAGGGGCATTACAATGACCCGTCGGCCCCTCAGGACCTAAGGGGGAGATCATGTGCCGCGTGTGCCCTTCCTTGTCAGCGCCACTGGTGGTAACGCTCACGATGGCGGCTGTGGTTAGTGTGTTCGGAGCTGTCCACTGCACAGTGTACAAGTAACGATGCGACCCAGGGTGGGGACGTTACGGGTATTTGTAACGGCTCGTTCGTCTAGGTATATGACTCTTGCTTAGTCCGCGAGAGATCCTGGGCTCAAATCCTGGACGAGCCCTGTTATTGCTGCCAAAATGCCTAGGTCTTCATACGTAGAAGCGCATGGGAATCTCTGCGCCCTTCTACACACGCACCTTCGAATCTGCTACCATAGCGAATCATAGAAGATCCTTACAAGCCACATGCTCTAATATGATAACGATCATTGAAGTCGGCGGGAGGAAACGATGCCGGTAGTACCGTTCATTACAATAATTGGGCTCGTCCGGCATTTGAACCCGGGACCTCTCGCACCCGAAGCGAGAATCATACCCCTAGACCAACGAGCCGACGAGACATGTTTTAACGTCCTGGTTGCGTGCCGCGCTGTTACTTTCACATCGCGAGTCGACAGCTCTGGGCCCACTGTTCGCACCCAGTACCGTCTCAAAAGATCATAACATAAGGCACTGGGTACTAGTGCGGTAATTTTGTGTACACTAATTGGTAAACCGAAAAAAATGCAAAAAGGAACTGAGCAGGCCAGGGCAGAAAGACACGACTGATAGTTCAGGGCGAGCAATGTGCAGGGCAGAACGAAAGGGTGTGCAAGGCAGACGACTTGGGCGGGGGGGATAGACGGCAGAGGACTCCTGGCAAAGCGCAAAGGTGCAAGGACTGAAAATAAGGGCGGAAGACAGAGAACAGTGTACGAAGCAGGTAAAGGAAATATAATGAGCAGAGAGCAGATTAAAACAGGATCCCTTCTGTCTTGTATGCCCGCCCCGTCCCGCTTAAGGCGGGACATGACCGACCATGTCTTGTTCTGTCTTGTGCCCGTTTGCTGGTCCAGCCTTCTGTCCTAACGACTTCCCCATATGCATAGCCACAAATATTTTGCAGCTTGCACGCCAATACAACTCCAATTGTCCCGGCCCAGCTCGGCCACTAGCGCTATGCTCCCTCACGGCAGTCTGTAACCGACGCGTTACGCCATACCTTGTGAGACGATGATGGGTGTGGCTAGTGTGCTTGGAGCTGCACACCTTGAGATGTGAAAGTGACGGCGCCGCCCAAAATTGGGACGTTACGACCAGGCATATCGGCTCGTTGGTCTAGGGGTATGATTCTCGCTTAGGGTGCGAGAGGTCCCGGGTTCAAATCCCGGACGAGCCCGATTATTGACATCACGGGCAATCACTCGCTATCTGCATCAGTGGCTGTGAGCCCATGTGAGCAACTAGAGTACTTTGTTCTTCTCTACTGCAGGTGTGAACTCATGTGAGCAGGACAGTCAATGCTATAGGTTCAAGAGAGTGTCCCTCATTTGTATGGGATTTTGAACTGGAATAGCTATCTTGGAGCCCACTCGGTGCAGTTCACAGCCCTGCCATTCTTAAGAACTAAACCCATCCAGTTTCTGAGGTACACGCCCGCGAAGATGTGCAGGCCATTTCGGGGAATCTATTTATTCCAAAGTCACCCAGGCATCCACGGCGACATGATAAGATCATTTAAATCCTGCAAGTGCATTAGCCATGCGGCAATCAAGGCCAAGAAAAATATAATTGTTGAGGCGTTCATCTCTGGCATTCGTGAGCACGATTTCCAGATATAAAGGTCGTCAAATGGCTCTCAATCACTGTTGTGCAGGAAACGGTGACGTATCAAGCCATGGCGTATAAAGGATCATATTAACGAAACAGAGAAATTGTGTTGCCTGGAGCAGTCTATTCCATTTTAAAGTGTACCGATCACTACATGTGAGCCTATTTCACCATGTGTGATGCTTGACGCAACATCTGAAAATGTGGAAAATTTCCTTTAAGTGCATTTAATATTGGCGAAGCAGCCATAACGTTCAATGTTGCGGATATATCTAGTTCTCTAATGGGAATCGGAGTATTCAACCGCATCATCCTCAAAACCTTAGGTGTAACTAGACACAATACCAAAGTAGAGTATTAGCGTCAGATGGCCAACGCAGTTTGCCCGTCTTAAAGCCGCAACATCAGTAATAATGTAGGATAGTTGAACACTTATGATACTTATAGGACCTCCCGTCAAGGAATCAAAAGTCATCAGCAGTAGCAGGATCATATACTCCTATGTCCTCAGAAAAACATGGCTTTTCAGCCCAATGGTCACAGGTACAGATGGCTGCAGTCGACATGGTTATGACTTGGGTCCGGCACATTATGGCCTCAGCTCGCGCTTAACTGTGAGGTGTACAATAATTAAGCGTGTGTTGGAAGCGCGTCAGTAAAAGCACCAGCTAAATGCATCATTCAATGCCTTAATCTTTCGTACGTCTGCAACATCTATTGCTACTTGTGCTGTTACATGTGGAGGGGCAGACTAGCTGTATCTTGGTATCGCCTCTGTCAAAACGACCCTCCCGGCCGGCGGTAAGGTCGCCTGGTTGCAACGTCTGTTTTAAAGAAATGCTCCACATTTGAGGATCTTGAAGCAAACATCACTTAGAGCTTCTGGTATGCTTTTAAGCAGAACAAGCTTTTTTAAACAACGCCAGCTGTATAAATCTGGGAGTGCTATTTTGCCAGAGGCGATGCCAAGATGCTACTAGCCTGCCCCGACACTGGGTGGCAGAAACAGCGTCATGTCGATATTGCAGAGGTCCGAGAAATTAAGGCATTGAATGATGCATTTAACTGGTGTTCTTACTGATGCGCTTCCAACACACGCTGAATTTTAATACACCTTGCAGTGAAACGCGAGCTGGGGCTAAAATGTGCCGGACCCTAGTCACGACCATTCCAACTGCAGCACCTGTACCTGTGGCCCTTGAACTGAAAAGTCATGTTTTGCTGATGGCAGGGCAAATGTTGAGGCAAGCATTGGATGTCATGAAGCAAGCCCAGTTATGATTATTGGTACGATTGTAAGTAGAATAAACTGTTCTAAATAACACAAATTCTGTTTCGTAAACATGATTCTCCATACGTCATCGTTTGATTTCGCCATGGTACCTTGCACAACAATGATTGAGGGCCGATACACGGCGTTATATCTAGAAATGGTGCTCACGAACACCAGATATAAATCACTCGACGGTTATATTTTTCTTGGCCTTGATCGCCACATGACCAATGAAATGACGGGATTTAAATGGCATTATAGCATCATGGTTGCCTGGGTGGATTTGGAATAGTCTTCCCGAAGCAGTTTGCACATCTTCGCGGAGGTGTATCTTAGCAACTAGATGGGTTCAGGTATTAAGAATGGCAGGGCTATGAGCTGCACTTTCTGAACTCCGAGATAGCTATTTCAGTTCGTAATTCCATACAAATGTGGGACATTCTCTTAAGCCCGGTGCAGTGACCCAATTCGCTCCCAAATGACCATATATTTTTACTCCCGTGTGTTTGAACAAGATTGCCACACCTGCAGCAGCGAATCACAAAGTGCTCCAGCTACTCATATGGGCTTATAGCCATTGATGTAAATGACTGGTGATAGCCTGCGATAGTAATAACCGGGCTCGTCCGGGATTTGAACCCGGGACCTCTCGCACCCTAAGCGAGAATCATACCCCTAGACCAACGAGCCGACAGTGTCTGTGCAAACGCTTTAATTTTGGTTCGAGCAATTACTTTCACTTCGTATTCGGCACGGCTCCGAGCACACGGGTCACACCCTGTCTGGCCCCGTTCGCTTGTCTGGTCCTGGTGTCCTGTCCCGTCCAAGACGGGATAGGGCTGGCCTTCCTGTCCGGGCTGGCACCCCTCTTTACGCCTTGCCCTGCTATTTTCTTTGTCCTTCTGTCTCTCCTGTCCTAACGGTTTCTCTGTTCTGCTTTCCAAGCGTCCTTCATCACTGAGGGCACGGGCCAGAGATGCGAATACGAAAAATGGAAGCAAATAGTAGAGAACTGAACACCAGTCAGCCAAAAGAAAACAGTACAGAATAAGACCCGATCCTGCTTGTCCTATTCTCCCGTCTTTCTCAGTCTTGTGCTGTACAGTATAGGGCTGGAACGGTATCAAAAGATGGGCGGGCGGAGCAAGAACTTCTTTGCCTCGTTCTACCACGTGATATTTCTCTGGCTCTATCCTCTGTCTTTTTCCCCCTGGACTGTGTCCCACCCAACAGTCCATGTCGCATATTCAGTCGTTTGAGATGCAATAATCTTCTCTGCCCTCATTCTGCACTGTTCCTTTTCTCTGCCAAACCCCATCCTCCCCTCTGCTTTGTCCTTCTTCCTGCACTGTCCATGTGCCGCTCTTTTTTCCTTTCCATCCTGTGTTCTGCCCTCTCCTCCATTTTACCCCATCACCGCTCATTTTCTCCCAGGTGTCGTACTTACTGCTCTGTCTGCTGCCCATCCTGCAACGCCTTTTTTGTACTGCCGCCTTGTCCTCGGGCAGAACAGAGGCCAGACCCGCACCCTAATTGAGAATTCTACCCCGAGACCACTGAGCCGATCCAAATATTACGAAAAGTCCTAGTTGTGGACCGCGATGGTACTTTCACATTGTGGGCCGACAGCTCTGGGCTCATTGGCCACACCCACCATCGTCTCACGAGGTCATAGCATAATGCGCTGACTACAGACCGTCGTGAGGGAACATAGCCTTACTAGCGGAGGCTAACCGTGACCATTGGGGTTATATTGGCATGCAAGCTTCGATTTATTCATGGTGATGCATGTCGCGGAACCGTTAGGGCAGAGGGCTGGACCAGGAAACAGGGAAAACAACAGAAAAAGGCGTGACTGGTCATATCCCACCATGACAGGGGCAGACGGGACAAGAGAACATACAAGACAGAAGGGATTCTGTTTTCATCTGTTCTCTGTCCTACTGCCTCCTTCGTGGTCCATTCTTTCTCTTCACATTTTGTCCTCATTCCTTGGATCTCTGCCCTCTTCGCCGGCCACCTGCCCTTTGTCCTGCGTTCCCGTCAGCCGTGCTCATTCTTCCGTTCTGCTCTGTGCGCTGTTCCTTCTCGGGCTATCAGTCATGGCCTTCCGGGCTGTCCCGTCTCAGTCCTTTTTCTACACTGGTTTCGTGTTACCGTTTTTTGTCACAAACCGACGACGTTTATAACCAATGCCTTGTGTTGTGAGATTTTGAGACGGCACTGGGTGTGGACAGTGGGCCCGGAGTGGTCGACTCACGATGTGAAAGTAACAGCACGACCCGCAACCAGGACGTCACAGGGCAATTTGTCGGCTCGTTGGTCTAGGGATGTGATTCTCGCTTCTTGAGCGAAGACCAGGCACGCAGTGACTGGCCAAAAGAGTGGGAAAACGATGTCTGTTATCAGCTCGCTCGTTCCCAACATGCTGAGAGATACTGTGGCACAAAATACCTCGCCACAAATGATCTAGTCACCTCAAAGACTTTTCACGCATGACCTGCTGCCTGTCGGCCCGGGTACATCCCAAATAATACAAAAACTATCGCACATGTCACCAACTTCGCAGATCAGTCACCACTAAACATCGACGATGGTCACGTTCCAGATGTGCGAGTTCAATATCGGCAGCGCTCGATGGAGGCTTTCTGGTGCAGCCACCGTCTTCAGAAATTGTGTTCTCACCGTATGAGGTACAAGATTGAACACTTTGCACCGCCCACAGTACTAGTGAGATTTTGGTGTACTAGTGAGACTCAGTGAGATTTTGGGCAGACGTTTCTTAACACGCGCTCGGGTGGGGTAGCGGGTCAAATTGGCCCCCAAAGATTTTTCCCAAATGGTTTCCGAACGGCGCGGCGCAGCCACGCCAAATTTTGCACGGCTGTAGACAACTGAATAATGGATCGTTTGGCATCAACAATTTAGATGTAGCTTGTAAGATCACTGATCTATGGCAGGTCAAAGTCAGGCCATGGATTCAGCGAAGTCAGTTTCTAGGGAATTGTTCATTCTGATGCAATAACGGAGTGCTAAACAAATCCACACATCTCTGAGATGCTTTCTTAGGCAACACAAATATTGAATGAGCAACTGACGTTGACCTAAGGTCAGGTATGAGGTTCAGACTACGGTCAAAACAAACCTGTTTTATTGCTGTAGAGCTTGCTGTATGAGATAGTTGCTGGTGCTCATTTCAAATTTATTGATTGCAGGAAACTCATTATACATCTTTCATGGACTTCTTAGAGGTCAGAATAGGTCATTCACCCAAAATGACTCAGGTCAACACTTCGTTTTTAGAAACATATTGTCTAGCGTTATCTTTGTAGCTTATTCAAGTGCAAAACTCAGAGCAGTCTTGTATGGTTTAATCACCATGACCTTTAAAAGGTAAGCAAAGTCGCTGACCTTAAATAAGCATGTGACCTTTTGCTTAGAAACAGTCATCTAGGTTTTGGGCGCGCTTTGGAGACCAACCTATAATTTGACATTGTTTGACCTTATTTGACCCAAAGGTCATGACTTAGGGACTACAAAATTTGATCTAGGTGAGTACAGGTCAACACACCCTGTAGATTTTGTGTCTCTAGTTCTCTTAGTTCCTGCGATTTCGGCGGGGGGTCAAATTTACCCCCTCCCCCACACCCGAGTGAAGGGTATCCAGCCAGCCACCCGGGTGCGTGTTAACATACCAATCGCACAACAGTAAGCCTGTCGCAGACAAGTCTATGCTACGTGGACGTCATGTTTGTAGTGCACGCAGATCTGTCTAAAGCGCCTGTGGTACCCCACGAACGTATCCGGTAGAGAACCTCGAGGTTCCGTGGCAGGACTGCTCCACATGTTCCGAGACACACCGAACACCCTCGTCGACCTCTCACCTTTCGTGCCACTGTCAAGTAGAAGGAGACGCTGTGCGATGCGCTGTGGACGGACTGGTTTGTAGCGGACATAGGAAGGAGGTGGTGGCTCAATATGTGTTAAATATTTGTTTCTGTCGATTACGTATTTGTTACTTGGGGAGCAACAAACAATGTCCCACTTGCTGGAATGCCTCGAGAATAAAAATGATCCATGAGCTATGTTTGCCATCAGAGATCACGGTCCTCATTGAGTACTGAGCCTCGACGAGTGTAAATTGAGGCATTCAGCCTTGCCCCTTTTTCAGAATTTGGCCCTCGGCTCCGAAAAACATGACGTCAACTGCTCGGTACTGGTGATGTCTAACTGACATAGAGGCTCTCATCGACTCAGGGAGATCCTTATCAGCGCATGAGCGTCTGATGATTTCCGGACATGTGAACAGGATGAATTATTGAATGCCTCCAGCAGACAGGTAAATCCCTGTGGGTCCTGACCGTCACAGGGGTCCCTCACTGTTGCAGAGGCCCCGACCAATGCGAATCGCAGACCCGGCCTCGTTCCTGCTCGTTCCTACGTCGGTGATCTGTGACTAAAATAGGGGCACGCACTGTCCCAGGGGTCTTCAATCGGTGCGAGAGACACTCTGACTGACATCAGAGGTCGCGGCCCAGCCGTCATTGACTCAGGGACCTGGACCCTCAAGCCCAGACCGATATGCAGCCAGCTGTTCGGTACTGTTGGTGCCTGACAGATATAAAGGCTCTTATCCACCCAGGACGCCCTCAATCGGCGCAAGAGGCACTCTACTCGATTTTAGGTCTCACCCCTAGGTGACGGGCCACTAAATATCACCTCAGGCAAGCTCAACTTGGGTGCTCAGTCTTCGGTGGCGAGGGGTACTTTGGACTCCTCGCAGGCATTTGGAGGCACATTAAGGGGCATTACAAGTGACCCGTCGGTCCCTCAGGACCTAAGGGGGGGGGGGGGGAGACCATGTGCCGGGTGTACCCTCCCTTGCCAGCGCCACTGGTGGTTACACTCACGATGCCGGCTGTGGTTAGAGTGATCGGAGCTGTTCACTGCACAATGTGCAAGTAACGATGCCGCCCAGGATGGGGGCGTTATGGGTATTTATAACGGCTCGTTCGTCTAGGTATATGACTCTTGCTTAGTCCGCGAGAAAGCCCAGGCCCAAATCCTGGACGAATGCGGCACAGGATGGGGACGTTACGGATATTTATAACGGCTCGTTCGTCTAGGTATATGACTCTTGCTTAGTCCGCAAGAGATCCTGGGCTCAAATCCTGGACGAGCCCTTCTATTGCTGCCAAAATGCCTCGGTCTTCATACGTAGGAGCGCGTGTGGATCTCTGTGCCCTTCTGCACACGCACCTTCGAATCTGCTACCATAGTGAATCATAGAAGATCCTTATAAGCCACATGCTCTAATATGAAAGCGAACATTGAAGTCGGCGGGAAGAAACGATACCGGTAGCACCGTTCATTACAATGATTGGGCTCGTCCGGGATTTGAACCCGGGACCTCTCGCACCCGAAGCGAGAATCATACCCCTAGACCAACGAGCCGACGAGGAATGTGTGACGTCCTGGTTGCGTGCCGCGCTGTTACTTTCACATCGCGAGTCGATAGCTCCGGACCAACTGTCCGCACCCAGTACCGTCTCTAAACATCATGACATAGGGCACTGGCTATTATTGCGGCCATTTTGTGTAAATTAATTGGTAAACCGAAAACCGGTGCAAAAGAGAACTGAGCAGGGCAGGACAGAAAGACATGACTGATAGCTCAGAGCGGAGAAATGTGCAGGGCGGAACGAAAGGGTGTACAAGGCAGACGACTTGGGAGGATAGACGGCAGAGGGCTCCTGGCAAAGCGCAAAGATGCAGGGACTGAAAACAGGGCGGAGGACAGAGAACAGGGTACGAAACGGGGGGAGGAAAGAGAAGGAGCAGAGAGCAGATTATAACAGGATCCCTTCTGTCTTGTGCGTCCCGTCCCGTCCCGTCTCGTTCCGCCCAGCACGGGACGTGACCGGTCAAGCCTTGTTCTGTCTTTTGCCCGTTTGCCGGTCCTGCCTTGTGTCCTAACGACTCCTCCACATGCATAGCCACAAATATATTGCAGCTTGCACGCCAATGCAACCCCAATTGTCCCGGCCAAGCTCGGCCACTAGCGCTATGCTCCCTCGCGGCAGTCTGCAGCCGGCGCTTTACGCCATACCTTGTGAGACGATGGTGGGTGTGGCCAGCATGCTCAGAGGCGTACACCTTGAGATGTGAAAGTGACGACGCGGTCCAGAATTGGGACGTTACGGTCGCGTACATCGGCTCGTTGGTCTAGGGGTATGATTCTCGCTTAGGGTGCGAGAGGTCCCGGGTTCAAATCCCGGACGAGCCCGATTATTGCTATCACAGGTAATCACTCGCCATCTTCATCAGTGGCTTTGAGCCCATGTGAGTAACTAGAGTACTTTGCTCTTCTCTACTGCATGTGTGAACTCATGTGGGCAGGACAGTGCGTTAGCCAGCCACCTGCAAGTACGTCCATGCATGCCGGCGAAGGATATATGGGAATCTGGGGGCGAATTGGGTCAATGCTATGGGGTTCGAGAGGGTGTCCCTCTTTTGTATGTGATTTTGAACTGGAATAGCTATCTTGGAGTCCACTCGGTGCAGTTCACAGCCGTGCCATTCTTAAGAACTAAACCCAACTAGTTTCTGAGATACGCGCCCGCGAAGATGCGAGAGCTATTTCGGATAACTACTCCAAAGTCACCCAGGCATCCATGACGCCATATTAACGTCATCTAAATCCTACCATTCCATTGGCCATGTGGCAATTAAGGCCAATAAAAATATACCAATAAACATAAGCGAGCTTATTTCATCATATGTGATGCTTGACGCAACAACTTAAAATGTGGGAAATTTCCTTTAATTGCACTTAACACCGGCGAGACAACCATAACGTTCAATGTTGTGGATATATCTGGTTCTCCAATGGGAATCCGAGCTTACAACCGCATCGTGCTCAGAACTATAGGTGTAACTGGACACAATAACAATGAAGAGTGTATAGATGGCCAAGGCAGTTTGTGCGCCCTAAAACGCACATCATCATAAATGATGTAGGGTAGTTGAACACTAGTGAGACTTATAGGACCTCTCATGAGGTAATCAAAACTCAACAGTTAAAGCACCAGTCAGCCAGTTAAATGTATCATTCAATGACATAATCTTTCGGACGTCTGCAATATCGATATAAGGCTGTTTCCGGCACCCAGTGGGGGGGGGAGGGGGAGGGGGCAGCCTAGCCGTATCTTGGTATCGCCTTTGTCAATACGACTCTCCCGGCCGGCGGTAAGGTCACGTGGTTGCAACGTCCTCTTAAAAGAAATGCTCCACATTTGAGGATCTTAAACCAAGCAGCACTTACGGCTTCCGGTGTGCTTTTAAGCAGAAAAGACATTTTTAACAACACAAGTTGCATAAATCTGGGAGTGCTATATTGGCAGAGACGATGCCAAGATACGACTAGTCTGCCCCGCCATTGGGTGCCAGAAACAGCTTCATATCGATATTGCAGACGTACGAAAGATTACGGCATTGAATGATGCACTTAACTACTGGTGCTACAACAGATACGCTTCCAACACGCGTTGAATTATTGTACACCTCGCAGTTAAGCGCGAGCTAGGGCCATAATGTGCTGGACCCAAATCACGGCCATTCCAACTGCAGCCACCTGTGCCTGTGACCCTTCAGCTGAAAAGACATTTTCGCTGAGGACGTAGAAATACATGATGCTGCTACTGCTGATGACTTTTGATTCCTTCATAAGAGGTCCTATATATAAGTCTCATAATAGTTCAACTACCCTACATTTTTTCTGACGGTATGGGTTTTGGGGCGCGCAAACTAGGTTAGGCACCTGACACCTAAATTCTCTACTCTGTTTTTGTGTCTAATTGCATATAATGTTTGAGCATGAGACGGTCTAAACCCAGATTGCCATTGGAGAACCAGATATATCATAACATTGGGCGTTATGGTGGTCTCGTCGATATTAAATGTAATTAAGGGCAATTTTCTACATGTTGGAATGTTCGCATTTTAGAATGTTGAGGCAAACATTATATTTCATAAAACAAGCCCAGTGATAATTATTGGCACGCTTGTATGTGGAATAAACTGTTCTAAATATCCCAACTTCTGTTTCCTAAACATGATTCTCCCTACGTCATTGTTTGATTTCGCCATGGTACCTTACACAACAATGATTGAGAGCCAATAGATGGCCGTTATATCTAGAAATGAGGCTCACGAGCACCACATGTAAGCCATTCGACAGTCGTATTTATATTGGCCTTGATTGCCATATGGCAGAGGAAATGACGGGATTTAACACGCTCCCGGGTGGCCGGCTAGATACCCTTCGCTTCGATGAGGGGTCAATTTGACGCCCCCTAAGATCTCGGAAACTAAGAAAGCTGGAGACACCAAATTTGCAGGGTGTGTTGACCTGTGCGTGAACTCACAAAGGTCAAAGTTTGAGGTCACAGGATTATGACCTTCGGGTCAACGGCAGACGACCTGGTGCACGGCAGACGACCTGGGAGGGTAGACGGCAGAGGACTCTGGGCAAAGCGCAGGGATGCAAGGACTCACGATAGGAGCGAAACAAAGAGAACAAAGTACGAAGCAGCAAAAAGGAAAAAGGAGAATTAGCAAAGATTAAGAAGAGAGAAGATTTAAACCGGATCCCTTCCATCTTGCATGCCCGTCCCGTCTCGTCTCGTTCCGCTCAGGACGGTACATGACAGGCCATGTCTTGTTCTGCCTTTTGCCCCCTTGCTGGTCTTGCCCTCTGTCGTAATGGTTAATCCACATGCATCGCTACAACTTATTTACAGCCTGCACGTCAATGCAACCTCAGTTGTCACGGTCAAGCTCGGCTACACAGACTACACGACTCCCACAGCTCCCTCACGACAGTCTGTAGCCAGCGCTTTACGGGATAGCCTTGTGAGACGATGGTGGGTGTGGCTAGCTAGCTCGAAGGCGTGCACCGTGCGATGTGAAAGTAATGGCGTGGCCCAGAATTGGGACGTTACGTCACACTCTGTCGGCTCGTTGGTCTAGGGGTATGATTCTCGCTTAGGGTGCGAGAGGTCCCGGGTTCAAATCCCGGACGAGCCCGATTATTGCCGTCGTAAGTACTCGTCTCACAGGTAGTTGTCTATTACTTCAACGGTGAAGGCCAACGACGCTCCAATGCTGTCCTAATCAGAGCCTTGTGTCACAACCTTGTGAGACGATACTAGGTGCGGACAGTTGCTCCGGGGCTGTCGACTCGCGCTGTGAACTTAACGGCGCGGCCCGCAACCAGGAAGTTACAGGAATTTTTGACGGACCATTGGTCCAGGGGTATGATTCTTGCTTCAGGCGCGAGAGGTCCCAGGTTCAGATCCCGGATGGGCAGAGATGTTGCTGTCATTGGTTTCTTGTATTTGTTCCTCCCCATCGATCTGCATCATTGCGGGAACATGCGGGACATGCGGGAACGATGTGGCTTATCAATGTGCTTCCTGGGATGTCTTGACTTCACTATGGTACAGTTGAAGGTATTTGTGATGCTTAGTGTGTGCACCCACGGAATTGATGTCATAGACGGATAAAGGCGGATTTGATGTCAGTCGGTCCCGAGTATGATTTTTCAGCAAGCTTTGTGGTGAAGCGAAAAACATGGCAGGAAGATTAGTAAGATACATAATTACGCTCTCAAACAAACGTGGGTAGCTTTTCAATTGCATCAGCAGTGTGTTGCACAATTGCAGGCTTTAAGCTAATTTCTGATGGCTAGGAAATTATGATAAATCGAACAGTGTGACGTTTCCTTTTTAAATTCTGTATTCGGTTTTGTACTGTGATTTGTGCTGTCTGTCCCTGCGCCTTCCTATATACTGTTCCGTCACGTCCTGTTCTGTCCTCCGTTCTCCCCTGTTGTCGGTCCTGACCTGCCCGGTGTCTTGCTCTGTGCCTCATGTGCTGCTTGTCCTTCCACTTCCTGCTCTGTTACATCGCCCTGTTATTTGGCAGGACACAGGACAAAAAGTTCATATCTATCCGTCGAACGAATTAAAAAAGGTGAAGTTAGAGGTTAAGGCTGCTCAATTTGGAAAGAGAAATTTTTTGCTAGTGCTTAGGTTTCTTGCACCACCTCATAGTTAGTTAATGCTTGCATACCACAACAAGTCCAACGGTCTCCCCGAAGCCCTGCTTCCCGAGCTATACTCTACGACGACAGTCCGTAGCCAGTGCTTTTTGTCACGAGCTCATGCGACGGAAGATGTAACCAATGTCCCGACAGCTGTTGTCCACACGGTGTGACCGTAATGACAGAGATCAGCATTGAGACATGCAGATATGTGCTGTCGGGCCGTTGGTCTACGAGCATGATTCTCGCTTATGGGGCTCAAGTCGTTCCGTCCAGTTCAATGTATAATTTTGCCTCCGCTGTTTCGCCAGACAGGAATGCGAATCGATTTACGAGCTGCACAGTGTTGTGGCACAGTCGCTCTGGGCCTGTATTGACTGTGGTTGGCCAGTTGCCAGCTGACCTTTCCATTTCAGTGGAGCCAAACAATGTCGCTGCGCAGCACAGCTAGACAGTGCTGCTGGCTTATGAGTCCAGCATCTTTCTCCTAGACCACGGAGATGGTTTAGTCTCATGCCTTCTGTCCTGGCTTGTCCTCTGTCGTGAGCTACACTTCGTTCTGCACTGTCATTTCTCTCACCATGCACTCTCCGTCCTTCCCCGTCCATCAGCGGTGGGCCATAATGCACAAGGAAATGGCGTAAAGCGCTGGCTTCAGACTGAAGGGATGGAGCAGAGCCTTAGAATCCCAGGTTAGTCGTGACCATTGGGGATGCATTAACGTGCAATCATCAAACGATATCTGGTGATGCCTGTAGAGGTAAGGCTAGAACGGAATGAATCTCCCTTCAACGCAATTGCAGTTTTTCAATAGGTCTTAATTTCTTTCTGTGGGCATGTTATTTTGTGCAAAGTTCAGTGCGAGAAACCGATTCAGGCAGCAATTTACCTGCCAATTCCAAAGGCTTCAATGATGCTGATCAAGGAGAATGTGAAGAGTTTGTACACAACGGGCTGGGGATAAGCCGTCCATTTCACCTAACGGGGCTTTTTGTGTGCTCTTTCATCAAACACAGACATTTCTGACTAATTCGCAAGCCTTTCCCCCAGCAGTCCGCAAACGATTTTGCTCGGATGCGATAGGCCATCCCATCGCATCTGATGCGATGGGCCACCACATCGCATTATTATAATGACAGCGCAAATCTACAGGACTGCGGCGACGAAGTACATTGCAACTTAATATGCTGATTAGGATGAATGCAGACATGCATGAATTATAGCAATAGCCGGGCTCGTCCGGGATTTGAACCCGGGACCTCCCGCACCCAAAGCGAGAATCATACCCCTAGACCAACGAGCCGACAATATTGCAATACACATCCTAATTCCGGTCTCTTCCATTACGTTCACATGTTGCAGGCATGAGTTGACAGTGCACTGGCCACATCCACCGTCGCACAAGCTCGTGACGTGCGCTGGCTACAGACTGCCGCCGGGGAGCATCGCAAAGGGAGCGGAGCTTTGCCGCGACCGTTGGACTTGTGGTGAAAACTGTATGGCAATGCATGGGATCATAGGACATCAACAAGAGCTTCTCCCCACATGACTTTGTTAGAAGGATAGGCCAGAGCGGTCTGCCCTCTGTCCTGTCAAAGAACAGGCGGTCGTGACAGAGCAAAGTGTGGCAGGAATGAAAAAGACCGGACAGAGCGGAAGAGCACGGGGGCAGGCCACCACAAGCAAAAGCACAGAGCAAAGTGCGGATTGGGAAAAGAGCAAAACGTCATGCTAATCGATTACACAGAACTTGCAAGCTGGTGGTCATGTGCGTACGGCCTGCAATGGCTTTCATCATAAAACCTGGTTGATGTAATTCAAAAGCTACCCGTTGTTCTTGATTTTTCGATATCATTTTTGAAATGTGCTATGGAGTTAGGTAATCATAAATCCCAGCTGTGTTTTACATAAGAAAGGAAAATTGCATCGCTCACCTACTCAAAACTAATTGGCATACGAATCAAAACGAAGTGCATTTGGCTTTACGAACTTCAAAAAGTTAAGTGCCCAAATGTGACATGACGAAGAAGTACCTAAAGACGAGGCAAAAATGCCTCCGGTGTGAAAAGTCACAGGTTTTTTATAATTGACGACACATCATGGTCCCGTGGAAGCAAACCCGATGCTTGGAACATTTCGGGTTTGATACAGCTAGCTTGGTTATAGTTTGTTGTTAGTAACCTCCGCATGAATATGGCTAACGAAGCGCAGAAGCTTCAAGACGCCCATCAGTGCTTGTACGTATAGTGACGGCATGCTCGTAGCTCTGACAGCAAAGACCGGGCTCGTCCGGGATTTGAGCCCGGTACCTCTCGCACCCAAAGCGAGAATCATGCCCCTAAACCAACGAGCCGCATATGCCCGCAGTAACGTCCTGGTTATGGGCCGCGCCGTTAGTTTCACATCGCGAGTCGACAGCTCCGGACCCACTGTCTGTACAGAGAACCGACTCAAAACATCACAACACAAGGCACTGTTTATTACAGCGGTCGTGCCGTGTAAACAAAGTAGTAAACCGAAACCGATGCATCATAAAAAGGACTGAGACTGGGACAGGGCAGGTCTCGACCGATGACCCAGGGTGAAACAACGTGTAGCGCAGAACGAAAGGTTGTGCACGGCAAACGACCTGGGAGGATAGACGGCAGAGGACTCCGAGCAAAGCGCAGTGATGCAAGGAATGACGATAGGAGCGGAAGAGAGAAAGTAGAGTACGAGTCAGGGGAACGGAAAAAAGAGACGAAGCAGAGAGGAAGAGGACAGATTAAAACAGGATCACTTTTGTCTGATATGTCCGTTTCGTCTTGTCTCGTTCCGCTCAGTAGTGGGCGTGACCGGCCATGCCTTGTTCTGTCTTTTGCCCTTTTGCTGGTCCTGCCTTCTGTCCTAACGGCTCATCCACATGCATCGCCATAACTTATTTGAAACTTGCACGTCAATGTTACCCCAATAGTCACCGTCAGCTCGGCTACAAGAGCTACTAGAGCTCCCTCACGACAGTCTGTAGCCAGCGCTTTACGGGATATCCTTGTGAGACGATGGTGGGTGTGGCTAGTGTGCTCGAAGCCGTACACCGTGTGATGTGAAGGTAACGGCGCGGAGCGGAATTGAGACGCTACGCCGCGTTCTATCGGCTCGTTGGTCTAGGGGTATGATTCTCGCTTAGGGTGCGAGAGGTCCCGGGTTCAAATCCCGGACGAGCCCGGTTATTGTCGTCACAGCTGCACGTTTACTACCTCAAGGCTCAACGCTAACGACGCTCCATTGCTGTCCTAACGATAGTCTTGTGTCATGATGCTGTGATGCGGTACTATGAGCAGAGACCGAAAATCTTGACCCGCGACGTGAAAGTACCAGCGCGGTCCGCAACCAGAACGTCATAGAAGTTGTTGACGAATCACTCGTCTAGGGCTATGATCCTCGCTTCGTGTGTGGGAGGTCCCAGCTTCAAAGCCCAGACGAGCCCAGTTATTGCTATCATGGGTACATTGGTATTCGTTCCTCCCATCGAGCTCTATCATTGTTATTATGTTGAAACAAAGTGGCTGATCAGTCTGCTTCCTGGGATGTCCTTCCCTTCACTATGGTATATTCGGAGGTATGTGTGCTGTGCGGTGCGTGCACCCAATAAATTAATATCATGCGGGGACCGATGAAGCCTGACTTACTATGAGTCGTTCCTGAGTATTATTTTTCAGCAAGTTTTTCGGTGAAGCGGGCATTAGATATAATAGTATTGTATTGAGTTACACCTTCATACAAACGTGGGTGGCTTTTCAATCGCATCAGCAACGTGTAATGATGAAATCCAGGGCATGCTTTAAGCTGATTCCTGATAGCTACAAAGTTCTATGTATCCGTCTAACAAAGTAAAAAGGGCGAAGTTAAAAAGTCAAGACTGCCCAATTTGGAAAGAAAAGTTTTTTGTTAGTGATTAAGTCTCCTGCACCACCTTATAGTTAATTAGAGTTTGCATATCAAAACAAGTCTGACGGTCTCGCCGAAGCTGTGCTCCCTGAGCTATGCTTCACGGCGACAGTCCGTAACTAGTGCTTTATGTCACCAGCTCATGCGACGGTGGATGCGGCTAGTGCCCCGACAGCTGTTGTCCGTACGGTATGAACGTAATGACAGAGATCAGCATTGAGACAGACAGATCTGTATTGTCGGGTCGTTGGTCTACGTGCATGATTGTCGCTTCGGGGGCTCAAGTCGTGCCGTCCAGTTTAATGTATAAGTTTGTCTCTGCCATTTGGCCAGACAGGAATGCGGATCAATTTACAAGCTGTACAGTGTTGTGGCACAGCCGCTCTGGGCCTGTGTTGTCTCTCGTTGGCCAGTTGCCAGCTGACCTTTCCATTTCAATGAGGCCAAACAATGTCGCTGCGCAGCATGGCTAGACAGTGCTGCTGGATTATGAATCCAGCATCTTTCCCCTAGACCACGGAGGTAGTTAAGTCACTTGCCTTCTGTCCTGGCTTGTCCTCTGTCGTGAGCTACACTTCGTTCTGCACTGTCATTTCTCTTGCCATGTACTCTCTGTCCTTCCCTGTCCATCAGCGGTGGGCCATAATGCACAAGGTAATGGCGTAAGGGGCTGGCTTCAAACTGAAGGGATGGAGCGGAGCCTTAATATCCTATGCTAGTCGTGACCATTGGGGATGCATTAATGTGCAAGCTTCAAACGATATATGGTGATGCCTGTAGAGACAACGCTAGGACGGAATGAATCTCCCTTCAGCGCAATTACAGTTTTTCAGAAGGTCTTAATTTCTTTCTATGGGCATGTTATGTTGTGCAATGTTCAGCGCGAGAAACCGGTTCAGGTAGCCATTTACCTTCCAGTTCCAAAGGCTTCAATAATGTTGATCAAGGAGAATGAGAAGCGTGTGTACACAACGGGCTGGAGATAAGCTGTCCATTTCAACTAACGGGGCTTTTTGTGTGCACTTTCATCAAACACAGACATTTCTGACTAATTCGCAAAACTTTCCCCAGCAGTCCGCAAACGATCTTGCTCGAATGCGATAGGCCATCCCATCGCATCTGATGCGATGGGCCACCACATCGCATTATTATTAGCATTGTGCTATGATAAAATGCAGAGCATGCTTTAAGCTGATTTCCAATAGCTATGAAAATATGATGAAATGAATAGCAAGGCGTTTTTCATTTTGGTCAATTCCGCACTCCGTTTGGTGCTGTTATTGGTGCTGCCAGCCTTTGCGCCTTCCTGTATGCTGTTCCGTCATGTCCGGTCCTGTCCTCCGTTCTGCCCTGTAGGCATCCTGACCTGCCTGGTGTCCTGCTCTGTGCTTTACGTGCTGCTTGACCTGTCACTTGCTGCTCTGCTACGTCACCCTGTCATTTGGTAGGACACAGGACAGGCAGTTCACGTCCATCCCACTAACGAAGTAAAAAGATTAAAGTTAAGGCTGCTCAACTTGGAAAGAGACGGCACTCGGCCCAAATGTGACATGACATGACGAAGACGTACCTAACGACGAAGCAAAAATGCCTCCGGTGTGAAAGGTTGTTAAGGCATTTCAGGTTTGATGCGGCTAGCTTGTTTATAGTTTCTTGTTAGGAACCCTCGCATCAAAAATTCAACGAAGCGCAGAAGCTCCAAGACATCCATCTGTGCTTGTAAGCATGGTGACGGGACGCTCGTAACTCCGACAACAAGATCCGGGTTCGTCCGGGATTTGAACCCGGAACCTCCCGCACCCGAAGCGAGAATCATACCCCTAGACCAACGAGCCGCACATGCGCTCAGTAACGTCCTGGTTGCGGGCCGCGCCGTTAGTTTTACATCGCGAGTCGACATCTCCGGACCCACCGTCTGTACCGAGTACCGTCTCAAAAAATCACAACACAAGGCACTGGTTATTAGAGCGGTTATGACGTGTAAACAAAGTGGGAAACCGACACCGATGCATCATTCAAAGAACTGAGACTGGGACAGGGCAGGTCCTTACTGATGACCCAGGGTGAAACAATGTGCAGCGCAGAACGAAAGGTTGTGCACGACAGACGACCTGGAAGTATAAACAGCATAGGGCTCCGAGCAAAGCGCAACGATGCAAGGACTTATGATAGGAGCGGAAGAGAGAAAGTAGAGTACGAGGCAGCAGAACGGGAAAAGGAGACGAAGCAGAGAGCAAGAGGCCAGATTAAAATAAGATCACTTTTGTCTGATACGTCCGTTTCGTCTCGTCTCGTTCCGCTCAATAGTGGGCATGACCGGCCATGCCTTGTTCTGTCTTTTGCCTTTTTGCTGGTCCAGCCTTCTGTCCTAACGGGTCATCCACATGCATCGCCACAAGTTATTTGAAGCTCGCACGTCAGTGTTAACCCAAATGTCGCAGTCAGGCTCGGCTAGTGTGCTCTCAGTCTAGTGTGCTTGGAACCGTACACCGTGTGATGTGAAAGTAATGGCGCGGCTCAGAATTGAGACGTTATGCCATATTTTATCGGCTCGTTGGTCTAGGGGTATGATTCTCGCTTAGGGTGCGAGAGGTCCCGGGTTCAAATCCCGGACGAGCCCGGTTATTGCCGTCACAGGTACACGTCTGCTACTTCAACGCTAAAGGCTAACGACGCTCCATTACTGTCCAAACGAAAGTCTTGTGTCATGATGCTGCGATGCGGTACTGTGTGCGGAGCCCGGAGATGTTGACTCACGACGTCCTGGTTGCGCAGTCCGCAACCAGGACGTTACAGAAGTTGTCGACAGATCATTCGTCTAGGGATGTGATCCTCGCTTCGGGTGCGGGAGGTCCCAGCTGGATTATAAGTCCAGCATCTTTCTCCTAGACCACGGAGATGGTTCAGTCCCATGTCTTCTGTCCTGGATTATCCTCTGTCATGACCTACTCTTCGTTCTGTACTGCCATTTCTCATGCCATGTGCTCTCTGTCCTTTCCTGACCGCCAATGGTGGGCCATAAAGCATAAGGTATTGGCGTGAAGCGCTGGCTTCAGACTGAAGGGATGGAGCAGAGCCTTAGTATCCCAGGTCGTGACCATTGGGGATGCATTAACGTGCAAGCTTCAAACGATATCTGGTGATGCCCGTAGAGGCAACGTTAGGACGGAATGAATCTCCCTTCAGCGCAATTGCAGTTTTTCAAAAGGTCTTAGTTTTTTCCGTGGGCATGTTATGTTGTGCAATGTTCAGTGCGAGAAACCGATTCAGGTAATACCTTCCAATTCCAAAGGCTTAAATGATGCTGATCAAGGAGAACGAGAAGCGTTTGTACACAACAGGCTGGAGATAAACTGTCCATTTCACCTAACGGGGCTTTTTGTGTGCTCTTTCATCAATCACAGACATTTCTGACTAATTCGCAACACTTTCCCCCAGCAGTCCGCAAACGATTTTGCTCGGATGCGATAGGCCATCCCATCGCATCTGATGCGATGGGCCACCACATCGCATTATCATAATGACAGCGCAAATCTACAGGACTGCAGCGACGAAGTACATTGAAACTTAATATGCTGATTAGCATGAATGCAGATATGCATGAACTATGGGAATAGCCGGGCTCGCCCGTGATTCGAACCCGGGACCTCTCGCACCCAAAGCGAGAATCATACCCCTAGACCAACGAGCCGACAATATTGCAATACACATCCTAATTCCGGTCTCTGCCATTACGTTCGCATGTTGCAGGCATGAGTTGACAGTGCACTGGCCACATCCACCGTCGCACAAGCTCGTGACGTGCGCTGGCTACCGACTGCCGCCGGGGAGCATCGCACAGGGAGCGGAGCTTCACTGTGACCGGTGGACTTGTGGTGATAACTGTATGGCAATGGATGGGATCATAGGACTTCAACAAGAGCCTCTCCCAACATGACTTTGTTAGAAGGATAGGCCAGAGCGGACTGCCCTCTGTCCTGTCAAAGAACAGGCGGTCGTGACAGAGCAAGGTGTGGCAGGCATGAAAAAGACGGGACAGAGCAGAAGAGCGCGGGTGCAGGCCACCACAAGCAAAAGCACAGAGCAAAGTGCGGATTGGGAAAAGAGCAAAACGTCATGCTAATCGATTACACAGAACTTGCAAGCTGGTGGTCATGTGTGTAAGGCCTGCAATGGTTTTCATCATAAAACCTGGTTAATGTAATTCAAAAGCTACCCGTTGTTCTTGATTTTTCGATATCATTATTGAAATGTGCTATGGAATTAGGTAATCATAAATCCCAGCTGTGTTTTACATAAGAAAGGAAAATTGCATCGCTCACCTACTCAAAACTAACTGGAAAACGAATCAAAACTAAGTGTATTTGGCTTTACAACTTCAAAAAGTAAAATGCCCAAATGTGACATGACGAAGAAGTACCTAACGACGAGGCAAAAATGCCTCCGGTGTGAAAAATCACAGGTTTTTTATAACTGACGACACATCATGGTCCCGTGGAAGCAAACCCGATGCTTGGAACATTTCGGGTTTGATGCAGGTAGCTTGGTTATAGTTTCTTGTTAGTAACCTCCGCATGAAAATGGCTAACGAAGCGCAGAAGCTTCAAGACACCCATCTGTGCCTGTACGTATAGTGACGGCATGCTTGTAGCTCTGACAGCAAAGACCGGGCTCGTCGGGGATTTGAAACCGGTACCTCTCGCACCCAAAGCGAGAATCATGCCCCTAAACCAACGAGCCGCATATGCCCGCAGTAACGTCCTGGTTATGGGCCGCGCCGTTAGTTTCACATCGCGAGTCGACAGCTCCGGACCCACTGTCTGTACAGAGAACCGACTCAAAACATCACAACACAAGGCACTGGTTATTAGAACGGTCATGTCGTGTAAGCAAAGTAGTAAACCGAAACCGATGCATCATAAAAAGGACTGAGACTGGGATAGGACAGGTCTCGACCGATGACCCAGGTTGAAACAACGTGCAGCGCAGAACGAAAGGTTGCACACGGCAGATGACCTAGGAGGATAAACAGCATAGAACTCCGAGCAAACCGCAGTGATGCAAGGACTTACGATAGGAGCGGAAGAGAGAAAGTAGAGTACGAGGCAGCGGAACGGGAAAAGGAGACGAAGCAGACAGCAAGAGACCAGAGTAAAACAAGATCACTTTTGTCTAATACGTCCGTTTCGTCTCGTCTCGTTCCGCTCAGTAGCTGGTATGACCGGCCATGCCTTGTTCTGTATTTTGCCTTTTTGCTGGTCCAGCCTTCTGTCCTAACGATTCATCCACATGCATCGCCACACGTTATTTGAAGCTCGCACGTCAGTGTTACCCCAAATGTCACAGTCAAGCCCGGCTAGTGTGCTCTCAGTCTAGTGTACTCGGAGCTGTACACCGTGTGATGTGAAAGTAATGGCGCGGCTCAGAATTGAGACGTTTTGCCATATTATATCGGCTCGTTGGTCTAGGGGTATGATTCTCGCTTAGGGTGCGAGAGGTCCCGGGTTCAAATCCCGGACGAGCCCGATTATTGCCGTCACAGGCATACGTCTACTACCTCAAGGCTCAAGGCTAACGAAGCTCCAATGCTGTCCAAACGATAGTCGTGTGTCATGGTGATGTGACACGGTACTGTGTACGGAGTCCGGAGATGTTGACTCACGACGTGAAAGTAACAGCGCAGTCCGCAAGCTAGAACGTTACAAAAGTTGTTGACGGATCATTTGTCTAGGGGTATGGTTCTCGCGTCGGGTGCGCGGGGTTCCAGCTTCAGAACCCGGACGAGCCCAGTTATTGCTCTCATTGGTATCATTGATGCATTGATATTCGTTCCTCCCATCGATCTCTATCATTGTTATCATGTTGAAGCAAAGTGGGTCATCAATCTGCTTCCTGGGATGTTCTTCGCTTCACTGTGGTATATTCGGAGGTATGTGTGCTGTGCTGGTGTGTGCACGCAGTAAACTGATATCATACGGGGACCGATGAAGACTGACTTGCTATAAGTCGTTCCTGAGGATGATTTTTCATCAAGTTTTTCGGTGAAGCGGACTTGAGATATAATAGTATTGTACGGAATTACACTTTCAAACGAATGTGGGCAGTTTTTCAATCGCATTAGCATTGTGCTATGATAAAATCCAGGGCATGCTTCAAGCTGATTTCTGATAGCTATGCAATTATGATGAAATGAATAGCCTCTCGTTTTCCTTTTTGGTCAATTCCGTACTCCGTCTGGTGCCGTGATTTGCGCTGCCCTCCCCTGCGCTTTCCTGTATACTGTTCCGCCATATCCCGTCCTGTCCTCCGTTCTTCCCTCCTGGCGTCCTGACCTGCCCGGTGTCCTGCTCTGTGCTTTATGTGCTGCTTGACCTGTCACTTGCTGCTCTGTTACGTCGCCCTGTTATTTTGTAGGACGCAGGACTGATAGTTCATGTCTATCCGACTAACGAAGCAAAAAGGATGGAGTTAAAAAATCAAGGCTGCTCAATTGGGAGAGAAACGTTCTGTTAGTGATCCGGGCTCACGCATCACCTTATAGTTAGTCCAAGCTTGCGTATCGAACAAGTTCAGCGGTCACTGTGCAGCTCCATTCCCTGACCTATGCTTCACTGCGACAGTCTGTAGCCAGTGCTTTATGTCACGAGCTCGTGCGATAGTGAATGTGGCCAATGCCCGAGAGCTGTTGTCCGTACGGTGTGAACTTAATGACAGAGGTTGACATCGAGATATGTAGATATGTGTTGTCGGCTCGTTAGTCTAGGTACATGTTTCGCGCTTAGGGAACTCATGACGTGCCGTCCAGTTCAACGTGTAATTATGCATCTGGAATTCCGCCAGGCAGGAATGCGGATTGCATTTACGTGCCACACAATGCTGCAGCACGGCCACTCCGGGCCTGGGTTGACTCTCGTTGACTTGTTGCCAGCTGACCTTTCCATTTCAATGGGGCCGAACAATGTCGCAGTGCAGAACAGATAGACATTGCTGCTGGATTATGAGTCTAGCATCTTTCTCCTAGACCACGAAGATGGTTTCGTCCCATGTCTTCTGTCCTGGCTTGTCCTCTGCCGTGTTTAGGGACGTCTGCATGGTTGTTACAACCACTGTCTAGCATTGTGGCCAGTGCAAATCGCTTTATCTTGTGCACTGATAACATTATTTCTGAAGACGGTGGTGGTGCCATCAAGAAGCCTCCGTCGAGCGTCACCGATCTTGGACCTGCACATCTGAAATGTGACCAGTTCGGTGTTTGCTGGTGACGGTGCGGGCTGCGAAGTTCGGCCGCCTTACATGTGTGATGGCTGTCAAGTTGCGTCAGATGTGTCCGGATGGATTTGCAGCAGGTCATGCGTTGAAAGTCTTGGGAGTGACTAAATGGTTTGTGCCGAGGCAGTTTGTGCCACAGTATCTCTCAGCTGGTTGATGGCTATTGGACTAAGCAAAAAGCATCGCTCTCTCACCTTACTGGCCTGTCACTGCGTATCCGGTCTCTGATCAAAAAGGACGCAAAGAGGTGAGACGCAACGGGCTGATGTTAAGCTTGCGCTAGTGCCCTATATCATTTGAGCCAAATTCTTCGGTCATAGTATGTGTCGTTTACGCCGGACTTAGGCGTTCAGCCGACATGCTTGGTTTGGTTGGTTACAATGGGTCGTTTCTAAACACTGGGACGTAACGCACATATGCGTTCGAACTCAAAGCGACAGGGCACATCAATCTATATGCACTTCTAAGCGCCGAAGTAGCAGACCAGCACTACTGACGTGAATAGCCGGGCTCGTCCGGGATTTGAACCCGGGACCTCCCGCACCCAAAGCAGACCAGCACTGCTGACGGCAATAGCCGGGCTCGTCCGGGATTTGAACCCGGGACCTCTCGCACCCAAAGCGAGAATCATACCCCTAGACCAACGAGCCGGTGGCACGAATCGCAGCGTCCCAATTCTGAGCCGCGCCGTTACTTTTACACCGGATAGTGTGCGGCTCCGATCACGCTGGCCACATCCACCATCGTCTCACCAGGTTATAACGTACAGCGCTAGCTTCAGACTGCCGTGAGGGAGCAGAGCCATAGCATCCGGGCTGGGCCGCGACAACTGGGGCTGCACTGACGTGCAAGCTACAAACTATTTCTGGCGATGCATGTGAAGGAACCGTTACGACAGGAAGGTAGTACCGGCAAAACGGCAAAAAAACAGAACAAGGCATAGCCGGTCATGTCCAGTCCTGGGCGGGACGAGACAACGTGGGACGGGCATGTAAGACAAAACGATCTCTACTTTCATTTGTTATCTGTCCTTACGTCTGCTTCGTACTTCTGCCTCTGTGCTGTCCGGTCTGCTGTGCATACCCTTTCGTTTTGCCCTGCACGTTGTTACACCCAGCGCTATCACTCGTGTCCTGTTCTGTCCTGTCTCATTCCTCTCTCCGTATCGGTTTTCGGTTTCCCTTTTTCGTCACGAAATGACGACGCTAATAACAAGTACCTCGCGTTCCCGGCTTCTGAGACAGTACTGGGACAGTACTGGGTACTGAGACAGTGCTGGGTAGGGACGGTAGTCCGGAGCTGTCGGCTTACGATGTGAAAGTGACGGTGTTATCAACGACTAGGGTTGGGAGACGGTGGTTTTGGCTCGGTAGCCTCGGGGTATGATGCTCGCTCCGGGTGCGAGAGGTCCCCGGCTCAAATCCCTGATGAGCCGGGCTGTTCCCATCACTGACACTCCTAGTCCTCCTTCCTCCTCACCGACTTCGACGATTGCTATTCAGAGCATGTGGCTTCTAGGGACTCTCAATGATGATTCACTTTGGTATATCCAAAGGTCTGTGCGATGTGTAATATGTGCACCCATTGAAGCAAGGTCATTCTGGGGCAAATGCATATTGAATTTTGATGGAGTTGGTCGTATGTGTGATTCGCAACAGGCTTACTGAAGAGGCAAGTTTTTTATGTAATATTATTGAACTGACCAACGCTTTTAAACGACCGTGGGTAGCTCTCGCAACTTCTGAGGAATCCAAAAGCTTGTTCTGTGTATTTCTCTAAACGTCTCCTCCGTCCTGTCCTATTCTTTGTACAGTCCTGTCTCTACGTTTTCTTGTATCCTGTTCCGTCACAACCTGTCCTGTATTCCGTCCTGCCCTGTCGTTGGTCTTGATCTGCCCGGTGTCCTGCTCTGAGCTTTACGTGCTGCTAGTTCTGGCACACTTTGCTCTATCACTTTACTAGCCTGTCCTTTCGTATATTGTCTCTAATCAGGAAGTACGCGAATAGTTTGAACGCAGTGGGCTGGTGTGCAGCTTGCACTAACATCCCATGCCACTTGGACTCAATCCTCCAGCCTAAGCGTGCGTCGTTTAAGCCGTGATCAAGAGTTCAGTCGACGGACTTGGTTTAACTGCATTTACCTTTTCCACAAAGGTAACTGCAACTGAAACTGCACATGCATTGATCATCTCATCACTTTATAAAACATGATCCTCTTATATCCTCTGCGCTAAGTCCTTCAACCATAGAACGTCTTGCTAACCGTGGGCTTGAGCCTGCAGGATAAGGAGCTGATCCGATGATGGTCATGAGGGTCTTTTAAACATTGTTATCAGGAGAACATACCTCCGCACACGCAACTCCACAAGACTCAAGTGCGCAGATTATTCACAGCGTCTCTACACATTGCAGGGCAGACGAACACCTGTGACGGCAATAAGCGGGCTCGTCCGGGATTTGAACCCGGGACCTCTCGCACCCTAAGCGAGAATCATACCCCTAGACCAACGAGCCGATGCACGTCGCCGTAACGTCCCGTTTCTGAGCCGCGCCGTTACTTTCACATCTCAAGGTGTACGGCTCGGAGCATGCTGCCCACACCTACCATCGCCTCACAGGATTATGGCGTAAAGCCCTGGCTACAGACTGTCGTGAGGGAGCTCTAGTAGCCCCAGTAGCCGAGGTTGGCCGGGACAATTAGGGTTGTACTGACGTGCAAGTTTCATTCTTTTGGTGGCATCGCATGTGGAGGAGCCGTTAGGACAGAAGGCAGTACCAGCAAACGGACAAAAGACAGAACAAGACATGGCCGGCCATGTCCCGTCCTGAGCGGAACGGGACGGGACGGACAGCAAAGCAGAAGGGGTCCTGTTTAAAGCTGCTCTCTGCCTCTTCTCTTCTTTCCTTTCCTTTGTCTCGGACTCGGGTCTCTGCATTCTGCCTCTATCTCCAGTCCTTGCATCTCTGCCCTTTGACCGGACTCCTTTGCCGTCCATCCTTGCAGGTCGTCTACCACGTATGCTCGTTTATTCCGTCTTGTACGTTGTTCCACCCGAGGCTATTAGTCGTGTCCTTTTGCCATGCCCTAAGTCTTTTTTTCTGCACTGGTTTTCGGTTTACCAATTTATTTACACCAAATGACTACACTAATAACCAGTATCTTGTGCTGTGATCCTTTGAGACGGTGCTGGGTGCAGACAATGAGCCCGGGGCTGTCGACTCGCGATGTGAAAGTAACAGCGCGGCACGCAACCAGGGCGTTAAAATGTGTTACATCGGCTCGTTGGTCTAGGGGTATGATTCTCGCTTCGGGTGCGAGAGGTCCCGGGTTCAAATCCCGGACGAGCCCAGTTATTGTCACTGTGGGTACTCGTATAAGCCGAGCAAGGCCTAGCGTTAGAGGGGGTTATGAGTTCGGTTATATGTTCGCGTGACAGTCCAGTGTTTAAATGCCAGTCAGCCGACAAACTCATGTATTCTGCTCGCAGGCGGTATTAAAAAATGGTAAGGGTGGTTTACTAGTGTGTATACTAGTTTTCACCTATTAGGGGTAGACTGTATGGTAGGTATACTAGTTTTCATCTATTGTTGCCTACTCACATAAGTCAAACTCACAATGAAGAAGCGCAGAACGACCCGGAAACCCATATGCGCTTCTACGGTTCGAAGAAGTATAGCGGTATATTTGACACCATCAGCCGGGCTCGTTTGGGGCTTGAACCCGTGACCTTCCGCATCCTAAGCGACATCCATACCCCTAGGCCAACGGGCTAACAACAACATTGCAAACGTGGCGGGACTAAACAACCGACCAAACCTGTTGACAATCCCATGTCCCAAGCTTTTGCCACCGACTGAACCAAACCTTCTCCATTCGACACTGCTTAGTCGATAACCTATGCCATACAGAACAAGTGACCTTTGGATCAGGGGTATTGGATCAGGTGAAAGGTCACCACAAATAAGAAAAAGTAAGCACACCGTGTGTCCGAAGCCGTTACCTGTGCAACCGTTGCCTGTTCCGTCATGTCCTGTTCTGAACTCCGTTCTGTCCTGTTGTTTTTCTTAACCTGCCCGGTGTCTTGCTCTGTGCTTTATGCGCTGCTTGTCATGCCACGCCTTGCTCTGCCTTTTTGCCTTTGGCAAGGCAGAGGGCCGACAGCTCAGGTGTATTCCTCTAACGAAGTGAAAAATGGTGAAGTTTATGTTAGAATATACGTCAATCCATTTTGGAATAGGTGAAGGTGCTCTGGTCCGATACATCACCATACAATTAGGTGAAGCCATCGCGACGCCATGCGCATCAACACACTTCCGGAGGTCACGGCTCTGATGGATTCCCAATAATCACAGTTGGCGGTCTGGAGTCAAAAAACGGGCCCGCATGCTGCTGCGTGCATGCTAGAGATTATTACTAACAGAACCTGTTTTATAGGATCCTCACATCCCATGTTATGAGCAGTTAACTCCATCCTTTTCTGCTTGTATAAAACTCGTCAATACGCCCGAGGTTCTCTAACCTCCCACGCAGCCCCATGCTTTCCCTCATCTCCTGCACCGTTTCATGGTCTGTACAATGTTGAAGTAATGACGCGTCCCAGAATTGAGACGTTAAGGGAACGTGTATTGGTTCTACCGCCGCACGTTAAAAGCGTTGGCCCATTCAATAATTTTACATGAAAAACTCGCGTCTTCAATGAGCCTGCTGCGAATGACACCACCAGCTTTAACCAGCGACCAGCAATCGTTAAAGGCCAACGACTTTAACGACCGCTTTTAGTTGTTATGATTATTATCATTATTCCGAACTTTGACGAAATCCAGCGAGTGGCTATTCTAAAGCCTCATCAGTACATGCTACATACATCAACGCAGAACACGCACCACATGCAAATGAGACGCCAGCGGTACACATACGACGTTATAAAACATGACCGACTTGTGATACAATCAGCACCTGCACATCATGGCCAGTTGGTCAAATTAGGCAAATTCTCGCAACCTCTGAGCAATCCGATGGCATAACGTTTTGTTCTTTTTCTAAACGCGTCCTCCGTCCCGCACTCTTCTTTATGCAGTGCTGTCTCTACGCTTTCCTGTATCTTGTTCCGTCATGACCCGCTCTGCCCTCCGTTCTGCCCGGTATCCTGCTCTGTGTTAAACGCTGATATCCACAGCGTTTCTACACATACAGAAGTAGACAAGCGTCTGCGCCGGCAATAACCGGGCTCGTCCGGGATTTGAACCCGGGACCTCTCGCACCCTAAGCGAGAATCATACCCCTAGACCAACGAGCCGATACACCTTACCGTAACGTCCTAATTCTGGGCCGCGCCATTACTTTCACACCACACAGTGTGCGGCTCTTAGTACACTGGCCACACCCGCCATCGTCTCACAAGGTTATCCCGTAAAGCACTGGCTACAGACTGTCGTGGGGGAGAATAGGCCTAATAGCCGAACACGGCCGGGGCAAGTCGCGGTTGCGCTGACATGCAAATTTCAAAATATTTGTGACACTACATATGGAGAAGCCGTTAGGACAGAAGGAAAACGGGCAAAAGATAGAACAAGACATGGCCGGCCATGTTCCGTCCTGAGCGGGACGGATAGGACGGGCAGCAAGACAGAAGGGACCCCGTTTTAAACCACTCTCTTCTCCTTCTCCTCTTTCCTTTCCTTTGTCTCATACTCTGTTCTCTGCCTTCCGGTTCTATTTTCAGTCCTTGCATCTCTGCGCTTTGCCAGGAGTCATCTGCCGTCTATCCTTGCAGATCGTCTGCCACGCATGCCCTTTCATTCTGCCCCGCACGTTGTTCCACCCAGGGTTATCAATCGTGTCGTTCTGCCGTGTTCTGTCTCAGTTCTTTTTCTGCATCTGTTTTTGCTTTACCAATTTATTTACACAAAATGACTGTACTTATAACCAATACCTTGTGTTGCGATCTTTTGAGACGGTGCTGGGCGCGGACAATGGGCCCGGAGCCGTCGACTCGCGATGTGAAAGTAACAGCGCGGCACGCAACCAGAACGTTAAAACGTGTTTCATCGGCTCGTTGGTCTAGGGGTATGATTCTCGCGAGAGGTCCGGGGTTCAAATCCCGGACGAGCCCGGTCATTGCTACCATTGGCACTCGCATAAGTCGAACAAGGCCTAGCGTAAGAAGGGGCTATGAATTCGGTTGTATTAACGCGTGGTAGTCCAGCATTTAAATGCCAGTCACTACAACGGACAAACTTATGTGCTCTGTTCACCGGTGGTATTAAAAAGCGGCCAAGGGAGTATGCTTCATGTTGCGCATTTTCCACCTATTGTTGCCTGCGCGCATAAATCAAACTCACAGTGACGAAGCGTAGAACGACCCGGAAACCCATATACGCTTCTACGGCGAGAAGTATGTGGGTATATTTGGCACTATTAACCGGGCCCGTTCGGGACTTGAAGCCGTGACCTCCTCATCCTAAGCGAAAACCATGCCCCTAGGTCAACGGGCTGACCAAAACATTTGAAACGTGGAAGGACTAAGCAGACGACCAAACCTGTGGACAATCCCATGCTCCGAGCTTATGGCACCGATCGACACCAAACTTTCTCCATTCGATACCGCTTGCCGACAGTCGATCCTATCGAGAGCAAGATGACCTTGGATAAGGTGAAAGGTCATCAACAATACTAAAAGGCATGCAGACCGTGTGTCCGAAACCGTCGCCTGTGCAACCGTTGCTTGCTCCGCCATGTCCTGTTCTGTCCTCCGTTCTGCCCTGTCGTCGGTTCTGACCTGCCCGGTGTCCTGCTCTGGGCCTTACATGCTGCTTGCCCTGCCACACCTTGCTCTGTCACTCTGCCTCTTTGGCAGAATAGAGTGCAGACAGCCCTGGACTACCCGTCTAACAAAGTGAAGAATGGTGAAGTTAATGTAAAAATATACGTCAATCTATTAGGGAACAGATGGAGGCCCCTAGTTCCATACATTACCGTACGGTTAGGCGAGGCCACCGCAACGCAATGCACAACAACGCAGTGATATGCTCATATCCCCTTGTGTCAAAAAGTGTAACTTTATCCTTTTCTGAGTGTGTGAAATTCATAAATACCTAACCCCGAAGGTTCCTCAACGTTTCATCCAGCCCCATGTTTTCCCTCATTTCCTGAACTGTCTCATGGTCTGTATAATGCTGAAGTAACGGCGCGTCCCAGAATTGGAACGTTACATCTGTGCCTAATGACTCGATGGACTAGTGGTGTGATTTTCGCTTAGGGTGCGAGAGGTCCCCGGTTTAAATCCCGGACAAGTCCGGTTATTGCTGTCAAGACGCCCTTACCCGATGCGTAGAAGCGCGTGTGGGTTTCCGCGCCCCTCTGCGTCCCATGGAGTTTCGAGCGCAAAGGCATATTTGCCTGCTAGCACAATGTTTTAAAGCATGGCAACGACCAAGCAACGACCCGTGGCAACAATGACCAAGCAATGACCAAGCAATGTTTTAAAGCATGGCAAGCATGGCAATGACCCGTGGCAACCATCAGGCTAATTCAGCGTCCTGAATGACCATGCCCAGGGCTATTGACACGTGCTAAGGTTGAATGATTAAAGGCTGAAGATTTTGAGTTGATTAAGTTCTTAAATAAGATGCATGGTTATGAGGTGATATCTTCAGGTGTAACTACAATTCCATTTACTTGCGATGCTCTCCAAGAAAATCCACGTGCTGCGTAGGACGTACGAATGTCTGGTGAAATCAATGTCGGTAATAAGCTCGGCGTACATAGACCGGAAACCAATGTGTAGTTGAAAGCACCGAGGTGAAAACTGAACACCTTGTACAGGATTAAAGAGGCTTGTCCGGGCTTTGAACACGGTATCTCTCGTACCGAAGGCGAAAGTCATACCCCTGAACCAACGAACGGTTGGATTACCAGGTAATAGGTAATGGACAATATGGATAATGCCGATATGATGGTATGGATGTGGGCGATATGGGTAATAGGTAATAGGCATGAGTAATAGGCAATATCCTGTCCCAGAACAAGGCGAAAGGACAGAGGAAGGTGCTGCAGGACGGGCAGCACAGAGAGCACTGAGGAAGACCACTGGGGGTACGGGAACGGTGACAGGGCAGAGGGGAGGACAGGGCAGTGTGCACATGGGAAGTGTACAGTGCACACCCATCGCATGTCTATTTTTCTCCACGTAGCATCCAGTCCTTTCTTGCTCTGTTCTTTTTCTTTTTCGAACTCAGTTCTCCACCCTGCACTGTTCTTCGTCGCGCTTCGTCCTTGTCCTGTTCTCCATCCGTTTCCAACCTGGGTACTGCCCTCTCCTCCGTCCTTCCCTCCCCCCCCCCCCCCCCCCCCCCCGGTGAGCATTACTAAGTGCTCTCTGTTCTACCGATCCTGCGACGCCCTCCTCTGTGCTGTCCTCTTGTTCTGGTGTAGGAAAAAAGCCAGAGTGCTTCAGCCCATCCGCCTTGCGAAGGGAGGATAAGAAATTTGGACGTTGGAATAATGTTTGCTTCTCATGAAAGGAAACTCTTCGTACCGTCAGCTGCTCCATGGATCAGCAGTACCCGAATTTCAACCGTGCCCATCACCATGATTTCAATCGCCACCGCATACTCTTGATCCGAAGACTGCGCTCTCTGTTGACATCTGTAGCCAGTGCGTCACGTCATGGGTTGGTTGTGAGACGGCGGCGGATGTGGCTAACGTTCCAAGATCCGTCAACAGTACGATGCGAAAGAACGGCGCGGGCAGGCATTCAGCTATTACCTGAAAATTCATCGGTTTGTTGGTTCAGGGATATGATTCTCGCTTTCAAAGCCCGGATGAGACCAGTTATTGCTGTACAAGGTACTCGGTTCCCTATTCGGTGCTTCCAACTGCACCTGGAAATCCGACCTTTGCATGCAGCGTTTGCCACCGACATTTATTTCCCCACATATTGACATATTCTCCGCAGCAAGCATATTTTCTTGGCAAGCGTCGCAGGTAAATGCAATTGCAATTACACCTGAAGACATCATCTCATCACCATGCACCATATGTAAGCACTTTATCGACTTAAAGGAAATGTTCCCTATTTGAAGGTAGTGATTTAGGCATCAGATATGATGGGATATGATGGGATACTCCTATTCACTATTGGTAAACTTTCAAGGTTCAAAAACGACGCTAAGCAGCAAAACTTCAAAGTTTATAAAAATGGATTCCGTTACGTCATTGTTTGATGACATCATGACATGGGCTTGTGATGACAGCAAAACCTGGCAGCATCTGGCAGCCAGACCGAAAGAATACATCGAAGCACACGAAAGCTGACGCCAACCGGCCATTCTCGTCGCGGAGGATGTGTCGGGGGGCGGATTAGTGGGTGGGTTATTTGTGGATTTTTATCTTGGTGCTGGCCGTAGGAAAAGCTTTCGTGGACTGTTTGGCATGCGCAACGCCAGCAGCGTAGCGATCGCCAGCTTTTATGGCAGATTATTAATATTAAAGCACGATATGCCGTGCCTCTGCTGTTGCTGCTTTGCTGTTGATGATTTTGTCAATACTTTATTGTCGACCCATCGTTGCGCGCAGTGCTGTAGTCCTGACATTGATATCATGTGATGTGTACAGTAGCCACTGTCCTTTTGTTGGTAACTGGGAGCGGGGTTTCGTTTTTTTTTTGCTTAGGATTATTCATGCAAATAATAGTTAACCCTGATATAACCATTGTTGTGCAACGACATTCTTGCTGTACAGTCCTTTGGCATTCTTAAATACATTTTTACCAGTCATTCATAAATTATAAGCTGCTAGCTCATAGGCTTGACATAGAGTACTCAACCAACGTGGTACATTGTGTTATGGCACTGGTCAATAGCTTCATTGTGGAACTGGCTTCATTGTGGCTCCATTGTGTAGTCCTGTTATTTGGCAGGGCACAGGACAGATAGTTCATGTCTATCCGACTAACGAAGTAAAAAGGGTGGAGTTAAGAAATCTGATGAAAATGTGGGGGACAAAAGTTTGGCAACTCAGACATGCGTGCAAAAGGTGGAAAATGCACTATGTAAGTACAGGACAAGAGGGCACGGCTTAAAACCCAAGGTAGAATAACGTACGGGGCAGATTTAAAGGATGTGCACGGCAGACCGGGAGGATTGCATTTGCAGAGTTGATTCCAGGGCCCTGATAGCCTGCCTCGCCGTGGGGTGTCAGAATCAGTTTGTGGCGGTAGACGGTTCCAAAAGTTTCAGTGAATAAGACATGGCACTGGCCCTTTCACTGATGCATCTCCAATGCATGTTGAATTATTGCCCAATTCACAGCCTAATGCACGCTAAAGGTCAAAATGTGCCGGACCCTAGTCCTCACCGTTTAAACTACATCTCCGTTATAAGTAGAAAATGCGTAATTGATAAAATACATTTTCAACCTGGTCAGCTCTTGACTGCCCTCTTGGATCCGATGTAAGCTACTTCATTAATCACCTACGAAATCCCGTCACCGCGCCAGCGTCTAGCACATCGCACGGCACCTGCTTCCGCTTGACAGTGACTCGAAAGGTAAAAAGTCGACGGGCGTGTTCGATGTGTCTCGGAACACGTGCAGCAGCCCTGCCACGCAGCCTCGAGATTCTCTACCGGACACATTTGCAAGGTACATCACGCCCTTTAGACAGATCTGTTGACATTACAAACACGAACTAGCTAAGCTGGCCCTTTCATGCTCATGACGTCCAGGCAACATGTCTGTGCTGCGACCGGTTTACTGTTGTGCGGGTGGAGTGTTTAGGGACGTCTGCACAATTGTTACGACCACTATCTAGCATTGTGGCCAGTGAAAATCGCTTTATCTTATGCGTTGAAAACAACATTTCTGAAGACGATGGTGGTGGAACCAAAAATCCTCCATCGAGCGCCGCCGATCTGGGGCCCGCACATGTGAAACGTGACCAGGTGGTTGTTTGCTGGTGACGGTGCGGGCTGCGAAGTTGGCCGCCTTACGCGTGTGAGGGCTTTCCAGTTACGCGAGATGTGCCCGGATCAACTTGCAGCAGGTCATGCGTTGAAAGTCTTTGGAGTGACTAAATGGTTCGTGCCGGGGCAGTTTGTGCCGCAGTATCTCTCAGCTTGTTGATAGCCATTGAGCTAAACAAAAAGCATCGCTCTCTCATCTTATTGACCTGTCACTGCGTGCCGGTCTCTAATCAAAAAGGACGCGAAGAGGTGAGACGCAACGGGCTGATGTGAAGTTTGCGCTAGTGCCCTATATCATTTGCGCCCAATTCTTCAGCCATAGTCGTTTACGCCGGACTTGAGAGTTCAGCCAACAGACTTGATTTGGTTGGTTGCAATGGGTCGTTTCTAAACATTGGGGACATAAAGCACATATACCCTCGAACTCAAAGCGACAGGGCACATTGATCTATATGCACTTCTACGCGTCGAAGCAGTAGACCAGCATCGATTGTACGGCAATAGCCGGGCTCGTCCGGGAGTTGAACCCGGGACCTCTCGCACCCAAAGCGAGAATCATACCCCTAGACCAACGAGCCGTTAGAGCGACCCGCAACGTCCCAATTCTGAGCCGCGCCGTTACTTTCACACCGGATAGTGTACGGCTCCGAGCACACTGGCCACATCCACCATCGTCTCACAAGGTTATAACGTACACAGCTGGCTTCAGACTGCCGGTGGGGGGTGAGCAGAGCCATAGTGTCCGGGCTGGGCCGCGACAATTGGGGCTGCATTGACGTGCAAGTTACAAACTATTTCTAGCGATACATGTGAAGAAACCGTTACGACTGAAGGTAGTACCAGCAAAGCAGCACGAAAAAGCAGAACAAGGCATAGCCGGTTATGGCCAGTCCTGAGCGGGACGAAACAACGTGGGACGGGCATGTCAGATAAAACATATTTCTTCTTTCATTTGTTACCTGTCCTTACGTCCGCTTCGTACCTTTGCCTTCTGTCCTGCCTGGTCTGCTGTGGGTACCCTTTCGTTTGCCCCGCGCGTCTTTACACCCAGCGCTATCACTCGTATCCTGTCCTGTCCTGAATCAGTCTTTCTCCGCATCGGTTTTCGGTTTCCCTTTTTCGTCACGAAGTGACGACGTCAATAACCAGCACCTCGTGTTCCGAGCTTCTGAGATGGCACTGGGTAGGGACAGTAGGTCCAGAGCTGTCGACTTACGATGTGAAAGTGACGGTGTTATCAACGACTAGGGTCGGAGTAGTGGTCTTCTGACTCGGTAGCCTCGGGGTATAACTCTCGCTCCGGGTGCGCGAGGTCTCGGGTTCGAATCCCTGATGAGCCGGGCTGTTCCCATCACTGGTTCTCCTGGTCCTTTTTCCTCCTCACCGACTTCGACGACCGTTATTCCATCAGAGCAAGTAGCTTCTAGGGACTCTCAATGCTTTACTATGGTGTCCAGAGGTATGTGTGATGTGTTATACTTGCACCCATTGTAGTAACGTCATTCTGGGGCAAATGCATTTTGCTTTTCGTTGGAGTTGGTCGTAAGTGTCATTCACAGCAGGCTTATTGAAGACGCATATTTTTGACGTAACATTATTGAATGGACCAACCCCCTTAAACGACCGTGGGTAGCTCTCGCAACTTCTGAGGAATCCAAAAGCTTTTGCTGTTTATTTCTCTAAACGAGTCCTCCGGTTTGTCCTATTCTTTGCACAGTCCTGTCTCTACGTTTTTGTTTTGGTTTTTTGTATCCCGTTTCGTCATGACCTGTCCTGTATTCCGTCCTGTCCCGTCGTTGGTCTTGATCTGCCCGGTGTCCTGCTCTGAGCTTTACGTGCTGCTAGTCCTGGCACACTTCGCTCTGTCGCTTTACTAGCTTGTCCTTTCGTATCTTGTCTCTAGTCAGGAAGGACGCGAATAGTTGGGACACAACGGGCTGGCGTGTAGCTTGCACTCTCATTCTATGTCATTTGCACCCAATCATTCAGCCTCAGCTTGCGTCGTTTAAGCCGGGATCAATAATTCAGCCGACGGACTTGGTTTAATTGGATACAATGGGTCATTTCTAAACATCGCGACGTAACGCACATATACCTTCGAACTCACAGCTACAGGGAGCAGAAACGATTACAAATTCATATGCGCTAGTATGGATTGAGTTAGTGTACGAGGCTCTTTCCACGAAGGTAAATGCAACTGAAACTGCACATGCATTGATCATCTCATCACTTTATAAACATGATCCTCTTATATCCTCTGCGCTAAATCCTCCAACCATAGAACGCCCTGTTTACCGTGGGCTCAATCCTGCAGGATAAGGAGCTGATCCGATGATGGTCATGAGGGTCTTTTAAACATTAATATCAGGAGAACATATCTCCGCAAGTGCGCAGATTTCTCACAGCGTCTCTACACATTGCAGGGCAGACGAACACCTGTGACGGCAATAACCGGGCTCGTCCGGGATTTGAACCCGGGACCTCTCGCACCCTAAGCGAGAATCATACCCCTAGACCAACGAGCCGATGCACGTCCACGTAACGTCCCGTTTCTGGGCCGCGCCGTTACTCTCACATCTCAAGGTGTCCGGCTCGGAGCATGCTGGCCACGCCCGCCATCGTCTCACAGGGTTATGGCGTAAAACGCTGGCTACAAACTGTCGTGAGGGAGCTCTAGTGGTCCTAGTAACCGAGCTTGGCCGGGACAATTGGGGTTGTACTGACGTATAAGCTTCAAAATATGTGCAAGATGGGACGGACGAGCAAGACAGAAGTTTTCTTTTTTAATTGTTCTCGGTCCTTTCGTCTGCTTCGTGTCTCTTCCTCTGTCCTGCCTGGTCTGCTGTGGACACCCTTTCATTTTGCCTTGTACGTTTGTACACCCAGCGCTTTCACTTGTGTCCTGCCCCGTCCTATCTTAGTTCTTTCCTCGCATCAGTTTTCGGTTTCCCAATTTTTTGTCACGAATTGACGACGCTAATAACCAGCACCTTGCGTTATGAGCTTTTGAGACGGTACTGCGTGGGGACGGTGGATCCGGAGCTGTCGACTCGCGATGTGAAAGTAACCGGGGTATCAACAACTAGCACATTGCGATAATTTTTCGGCTCGATAGCCTCGGGATATGATTCTCGCTCCCGGTGCGAGAGGTCCCCGGCTCAAATCCATGATGAAGCGGGCTGTTCCCATCACTGGTACTCCTCGTCCCCCTTCCTCCTCACCGACTTCGACGACCGTTATTCAATCAGAGCATGTGGCTTCTAAGGACTCTCAGTGATGTTTTACTATGGTGTCCAGAAGTATGTGTGATGTGTTATGCCTGCACCCATTGTAGTAGCGTCATTCTGGGGCAAATGCATCTTGCTTTTCGTATGGAGTTGGTCGTAAGAGTCATTCACAGCAGGCTTGTTGAGGACACAAGTTTTTGATGTGATATTATTGAATGGACCAACGCCTTGAAACGACCGCGTGTTGTCATTACTAATGTTATTATTATTATTATTATTATTATTATTGTTATTATTATTCCGAACGTTGGCGAAATCCAGCGAGTGGCTATTCTAACGCCGCGTCATGCCATGCTACTGCTATGCTGTCGATGCTACATAGATAACACAGAATACGAAACACATGCAAATGAGACGCAACGCCAGCAATACCCATGCGATGTTACAAAGCAAGACCGACTTATGATACAATCAGCACCTGCACGTCATGGTCCGCTGGTCAAATTAGGTAAGTTCTCGCAACTTCTGAGGAATCCGATGGCATGACGTTTTGTTCTTTCTCTAAACGCGACCTCCGTCCTGTGCCTTTGTGCAGCCCTGTCTCCACGTTTTCCCGTACCTTGTTCCGTCATGACCTGTTCTGTCCTCCGTTCCGCCCTGTCGTTGATCTTTGCCCACTCGGTGTCATGCTATGTGCTTAACGCTGATATCCACAACGTTTCTACACATTACAGGAGTGGACAAGCATCTGTGCCGGCAATAACCGGGCTCGTCCGGGATTTGAACCCGGGACCTCTCGCACCCTAAGCGAGAATCATACCCCTAGACCAACGAGCCGATACGCCTGACGGTAACGTCCCAATTCTGGGCCGCGCCGTTACTTTCACATCACGCGGTGTGCGGCTTTCAGTACACTAGCCACACCCGCCATCGTCTCACAGGGTTATGGCGTAAAGCGCTGGCTACAGACTGCCGTGAGGGAGCGTAACCCTAGTAGCCGAGCTTGGCCGGGACAGTCGGGGCTGCACTGACGTGCAAACCTCAAAATACTTGTAGCATTGCATGTGGAGGAGCCGTAAGGACAGAAGGTTGTACCAGCAAACGGGCAAAAGACAACAAGGCATGGCCGGTCATGTCCCGTCCTGAGCGGGACGAGACGGGACGGAAGGACAGAATGGATCCTGTTTTTAACTGCTCTCTGCTCCTTCTCCTCTTTCCTTTCCTTTGTCTCGTACTCTGTTCTCTGCCTTCCGCTTCTAGCTCCAGTCCTTGCATCTTTGAGTTTTGTCCGGAGTCTTTTGCCGTCTATTCTTGCAGGTATTCTACCACGTATGCCCTTTTGTTCTGCCCTCACGTTGTTCCAACCAGGGCTATTAGTCGCGTCCTTTTGCCAGGTCCTGTCTCAGTCCTTTTCTGCATCGGTTTTCGGTTTACCAATTTATTGACACAAAATAATCACACTTATAACCAGTGCCTTGTGTTGTGATCTTTTGAGACGGTGCTGGGTGCGGACAGTGGGCCCGGAGCCGTCGACTCGCGATGTGAAAGTAACAGCGCTGCCCAAGACGAGTACGCTACGAGATATTTTGTCGGCTCGTTGGTCTAGGGGTATGATTCTCGCTTCGGGTGCGAGAGGTCCCGGGTTCAAATCCCGGACGAGCCCAGTTATTGCTATCATAGATACTCGGATAAGTCGAACAAGGCCTAGCGTGATAAGAGGCTATGGGTTCGGTTGCATCATCGCGTGATAGTCCAGTATTGAAATGCCAGTCATTACAACCGACAAACTCGTGTACTCTGGTCACAGGTGACAGTAAAAAGTGGTTGAGGTAGATCCTCCACCGCACCCGACCGCTAATCGTTAAGTCTGTGTTAAGTCTGCGCGGGCAGGCATTCAGCTATTACCTGGTAATTCATCGAAAAGTTGGTCCAGGAATACGATTTTTGCTTTCAAAGCTCGGATAAGGCCAGTTATCACCTTATCATCTTACAAGGCACTCGGTTCCCAATGCGGTGCTTCCAACTGCTCCCGGAAATCCGACCTTTGCATGCAGCGTTTGCCACCGACATTTATTTCCCCACATTTTGGTATTTGTATACTCCGCAGCACGTATTTTCTTGGCAAGCATCGCAGGTAAATGCAATTGTAATTGCACATGCAAATACTATCTCACCATGCACAACATGGAAGCACGTTATCCCCTCACAATTTCCAGCGCTTAATCTTTCAAGACTCTGGGCTTCATCGAGCATTCAGAACACGAACTTAGCCTGGTTTTGCCACGGGCCTCTTTTAAACATTGAGCTAGCAGGCAAATATCTCCTGGTACTGGCAATTCAACGATGCACAGGGAGGCGCAGAAACCCACATACGCTCGTACGCATTGAGTAGCAGGCGTTTCGGCAGTAATATCCGGGCTTGTCCGGGAATTGAACCCGGGACCACTCGCACTCTAAGCGAAAATAATACCCCTAGACCAACGAGCGCACGTCACTGATCGCAACATCCCAATTCTGGGCCGCGTCGTTACTTTCATAACGCATGGGAGACGGCTATGTGCGATACTGGCCAAAACCCCCGTGGTTTCACAAGGTAATCGCGTAAGCGTTGGCTACAGACTGCCGTGAGGGAGCAAAGCCCTAGTTTCCGAGCTTAGCCGCGACCATTGGGTCTGCACTGACATGCAAGCTTCAAATAACGTCTGGGGATGTATGTAGAGGAACCTTTAGGACAGAATGCATCTCCTATCAGCGGAATTATAGTTTTGTAGATCTCAATTTCTTTCTTTCGGCATATTATGTTGTGGAACGTTCAGTAAGAGAAAGCGATTCACGAAGCCATTTGTCTTCTAATTCCAAAGGTTCCCGGGTTCCCGATCAATTTGAACGAAAATCGTTTCTACACAACGGGCTGGAGGTGAGATATCCATGACACATGTACATGACACATGACTCAGACACATACCCTTGACACAAATCCGCGACGCTTTCCGCCTGCAGTCGACGAACTTTGTTTCCTTAGGTGCCATGAATCGCTACATCGCATTGCTATATTAAAGAAGTATGCAATAATTGGCATGAAGGTGAAGGCATACATGCATTATAGCAATGACCGGGCTCGTCCGGGGTTTGAACCCGCGATCTCTCGCACCCAAAGCGAGAATCATACACCTAAACCGACGAGCCGACGCCTTCCACTCTCGTATCCCAATTCCGGCCTCTGCGATTATTTTCACATGTTGCAAGAATCAGTTGACGGTGCACTGTCCATATCTACTGTCGCACAAGCTCGTGACGTGCGCTGGCTGCAGACTGCCGCCGGAAAGCACAACGCAGGGAAAGGAGCTTCGCAGCGACCGTTGTAACTTGCAGTGAGAACTATATGGAACTGCATAGGATCAAATGACTTAAACCAGAGCTTCTGCACACATGACCAAATACAAATGAACAAAAACAAACAAACAAAACAAAACAAAACAAGGGGACGTGATAAAGCGAGGTGTGGCAAGAATGAAAAAGATGGAACAGAGTAGAGAAGAGTGTGGGGGGAGGGCAGCACAGGGATAACCACAGGAAGGAACTACGGGATTGGAAAAAGAACACAATGTTCTACTATTCGATTTCACAGGACTTGCGAGCTATTAGTCAGGTACTTAAAACATGCAATGACTGTAGTTACAAAACATTTTGGATGTAATTCAAAAGCTACCAACAATTACTGATTTATGGATATCATGATTGAAAAGTGCCATGGAACTCAAGAATAGTAAATGCGAGCTTTATTTTCCAAATAAAAGAAAATCATATCGTTCACTACCTCAAAACTGGCAAACGAATCAAAACAAAGCTTGTTTGGCTTAACGACTTTAAAAAGTACATTACCGACACGTGACACGACGAAGAAGTCCCTAACGACGAAGCAAAAAGGCCTCGACGCAAAAATGGGTACGACGCCGTCGAAAGAGCAGAGAACGGCTGGAAACAAGATTCCCCTGCCTTCCATGCCCTGTCCCGCCCGTCTGGTTCCATCACATCCCGGATGAGAGATAACCAGCTATGCGTTGCTCTGTCTTTTCCTGTTTGCTGGCGATGTCTCCTGTCCTAACAGTTCCTCCACATGCATTGCCATATATAATTTGAATATTGCCCGTCAATGGAACCCTAATGGGCACGGCCAAACTCGGCTACTAGGGCTATGCCCTTTTATGACATTCTGCAGCCAGTGCCTAACGCCATAACCTTGTGAGATGATGAATGTGACCAGTGTGCTCAATGCGGTACACCGCACGATGTGAAAGCCATGGTGTGGCCCGGAATAAACCAGGTACATCGGCGGACAACTCCAGTCCAGCGTTAAGAACATTTCAAGCCTGAAAGATTCATTGCAAACGATATAACCCGATAACTATGATATAATGCAAGCTACACACAAGCGCGTTGCGTCCATACCTTCCGCGTCTTCTTCATCGGAGTCCGGATGCATATGAACAGGCTGGTAAAGTATTGTGGTGGAGTTGGTGGTGTCGTCATCGTCGTCATTTTCGTCGTCGTCGCGCTAACGATTGCCATAATCACCAGGGTCAACATCCTCATCATCAGCGGCATTATTCTCATAATTACTATGACCCCGGTAGAGCATTATTATTATTATTATCCCGGGCAAACCGGTTCCTGTGGTCAAAGAAACTCGCATGCGTCGAAAAGTCCGAGCGTGGGAAGAGCTTGTGAGCTCGAACCGATCTTCGCTTGATAGCCCAAGGTTTAAATGACGGTCAATGCAATGGACCAGTCCATGTCATCTAACTGCCGTCCCAAGGTCAGGGGTAAAGCGAGCATGCCGCATCTTTGTACTTTCACTTATAGTTGGATCAGGTCTTTGTGATTTGATCGGGAGTACCATTTCTATCTAACTTGCTCTGAATTGTTCGAAATTTTGATTTAAAGTAGCCGCCCCTGCGGTGTCAATCTCATCGGACTTCCTGTCCACTACCATGACAAAATTTTCTTCATTTGCCTTGTGTTTTTTGTAGCGTGGATGTCCTGTAGTGTTTTCAAAACATAGCATTTTCAAAATGCTTCTGTAATAGATGCTACGAAAGCCGGAAGCACGTTATTTGGACTAAACAAGAGACAAACATGAGGTTAGTATCCCGCGGATTCAACCGAACCTCTTGCTACGACTTTGATTTCTTCCCTATGATGGTGTGACAGCAGTTCTTTCTCGAATCACATTCTGACATTGGGAAATAGAGCATCCTTTGGTCTATGGTGATGCACTGCATAAGGCAATAGCCAATGCGATTCTCGGTAACTGCCCATGCAGCCCGCTGTGCCAATCACAAACGTTCATTTCGTACTGTCATCATTCATATCACTATGGACACCACTTTTAAAGTCACAGACACGCAATGTGCGGGTTAAAACAGCTCAAAGGTGGTATCTCTAACCCATAACAGCTGATAATAGCCCTTAGCAGATTCTGTGGTCGTCATGACGACGGTGTTTGTCATGACGTGCTCGGTTGCGGCAACTGCAGCTGTCGCGGACTCGGGATACACTGCGGCTAAGGAAAAAGAAAGAAATGTATTGCTGCTACGAAGCGTTGACAGCGTAACACAAACTCTAAAATAATCATTTTTATATACGCATTATATCCTGACCGTGCTGCAGTGCACCGACCCCAGTTAATGGTCCTGATTGTGTCGCACTGGCACTAAGATGTAAATGGTCCTGAGGCTTCGCCAGAGAATGCTTTTGGCATATGCTCCAACTTCAAAAGCTGCCGACACTCGGAAAAAGTATAAGCCTATACAATACTATTATATCAAAATTTCCTTCACTGAAACGCTGGCTGGAAACTGTGCTCAGTGCTCACAGTAAGTCAATCGTCATCGGTCCCAGCATAGCATCAATGCCTTCGGTGCAGACGCCATTCGGCACATATACCTTCCAATATCCCACAGTCAAGCTAAGAACATCCCAGGAAGCCACATGTTCCAACATGATGACAATGACGGAGATCAATGCAGAGGAAGGGCTACCGGGAGTATCATTGACTGCGACAACCGGGCTCGTCTGGGATTTGAGCCCGGGACCTCCCGCACCCGAAGCGAGAATCATACCCTTAGACCAACGAGCCGAGCAAAGTACGCTGTAATGTCCTGGTTTTGTGCCGTGTCGTTACTTTTACACCGCGAGTCGACAGCTCCGAGCGCACTGTCCGCACCCAGTACCGTCTCAAAACATCATAACAGAAGACACTGGTTATTAGTGCAGTCATTTTGTGTAAACAAATTGGTAAACCGAAAACCAATGCCGAAAAAGGACTGAGAAAGGCCAAGGACAGGACACAACCGATAGCCCTGGATTCAGCAACGAGCAGGGCAGAATGAAAGGGTGTACACGGCACACGACCTTCAAGGATAGACGGCAGAGGACTTGGGGCAAAGCGCAAAGATGCAAGGACTGACGATAGGAGCGGAAGAGAGAGGGAGATAGAGAGAGAGAGAGAGAGGAGAGAGAGAGAGAGAGAGAGACAGAGAGAGAGAGAGAGAGAGAGAGAGAGAAGCGAGAGAGAGAGAGAGAGAGAGAGAGAGAGAGAGAGAGAGAGAGAGAGAGAGAGAGAGAGAGAGAGAGAGAGAGAGAGAGAGAGAGAGAGAGAGAGAGAGAGAGAGAGAGAGAGAGAGAGAGAACAGACTGCGGGGCAGGGAAAGGAAAAAGGAGAAAGAGCAGAGAGTAAGCAGAGAGGAGACTAAAACAGTATCCCCTTTGTCTTGTGCGCCCGTCCCGTCCCGTCCCGTCCCGTTTCGTTTCGCTCAGGACGGGACATGACCGGCCATGCCTTGTTCTGCCTTTTACCCGTTTGCTGGTCCCGCCTTCTGCTCTAACGGTTCATCCACATGCATCGCCACAACTTATTTGAAGCTTGCACGCTGATACGACCCCAATTGTCATGGGCATGCTCGGCTACTATGGCTACTAGAGCTCCATTACGACAGCGTGTAGCCAGCGCTTTACGGGATAACCTTGTGAGACGATGGTAGGTGTGGCCGGTGTGCTTGAAGTCATACACCGTGCGATGTGAAAGTAATGGCGCGGAGCAGAATTGGATGCTACGGCGCGCTTGACGGCTCGTTGGTCTAGGGGTATGATTCTCGCTTAGGGTGCGAGAGGTCCCGGGTTCAAATCCCGGACGAGCCCGGCTATTGCCGTCACAGGTACTCGTCTACTACTTCAAAGCTCAAGCCTTACGATGCTTTGATACTGTCCCAACCAGAGCCTTGTGTTGTTAGGCTGTGAAACGGTACTGGGTGAGGACAGTGGGCTTGAAGCTGTCGACTCGCATGTGAAAGTAACATCATGGCCCGCACCGAGGGCGTTACAGAAGTTGTTATCGGCTCATTGATCTTGGGATATGATTCTCTCTTAGGGTGCGAGAGGTCCCGGTTTCAGAACCTGGACGAGCCCAGTTATCGCTATCAAGGCTGCTACTGGTATCCGCTCCTTCCCATCGATCTCTAGCATTGTTATCACGTTGGAACAATGTGGCTTATCAAACTGGTTCCTGGAATATTCTGCTCTCCACTATGGTGTATTCGAAGGTATGTCTGCTGTCTGGTGCATGCACCCCACAGCACACATGGCATCCTGGGGCCGATGAAGATTGGTTTACTATGAGATGACCCTTAGCATGATTTTCAGCAAGCTTGTCAGTGAAATAAATTTTGTGTGTGATTGGGGCTTTTACGACGCACTCAGCTGCTGAGGCTATATGGCGTCGCCTGCCTCTCACCCTGGCAGGAAGGGCGGGCACCGCGGGGAATCGAGCCCCGTACCTCTGGTTTCCCAGACGCGCAGTAGCCAACGCAGACACGCTAACCACTACACTACCGGCACCTCTCAGTGAAACAAATTTTGTATATGGTAGTATTATATGGAGTTGCACTTTAAACGACCGTGAGTAGACTTTAAACATCAACATTGCTTTATGATGAAAGCCATAGCATGCTTTAAGCTGATTTCTGACTGCCAAAAAACTCTGATGAATCGAAGAGCATGACGTTTGGTTTTTTCTCCAATCTGGTACTCGCCCTGTACTGTGATTTGTACTACTCGTCTTTACGCTTTCCTGTATCATGTTCCGTCAGTTCCTCTGGTGTCCCCGTTCCGTCCTGTTATCCGTCCTGACCTACCGGTGTCGTGCTCGGTGCTTTACATGCTGCTTGTCCAGTCAGGTTTTGCTCTGTTACGTCTCCCTGCTCTTTGGCGGGGAACAGTGCAGACAGCTCCGTTCTATCCGTCTAACGAAGTGAAACTGTGTTACAGCTATAGTTAAGATAAATGTCACTCTATTCTAGAGAGAAACGCTTATTTAAGTCATGTAATCTCATGCATCGCAAAAGGATTACACAAATATTGTATATCAACGCAAGCCAAACGGTCTCGCCGAAGCTCTGTTCCCTGGGCTGTGCTCCACAGCGACAGTCTGTATCTGGCGCCTTATGTCACGAGCTTGTGCGACGGTGGATGTGGCCAATGCCCCAACAGCTGTTGTCCACACGGTGTGAGTGCAATGACTCAGGTCGGCATGGAGACATTCAGATATGTATCGTCGGCTGGTTGGTCTAGGTGCATTATCCTTGCTTAGGGAGCCCTAGACCGCTAAGGAGATGCTTTAGCTCCATGCCTTCAAAACCAAGTGTACTTGGCTTCACGCCTTCAAAAATAGAGTACCGAACTGTGACATAACGAAGAAGCTTCTTACGGCGGAGCAAAAATGCTTGCGTGAAAAGGGCTGACAAGGCGGGAAAGGAAGGCCCAAGACACCGTATATGTGCTTGTACGTATAGAGGTAACGTGTGTGTACCTCTGACAGTAAGGAGCTGGCCCGTCCGGGATTTGAACTCGGGACCTCTCGCACCCAAGGCGAGAATCATACCCCTAGACCAACGAGCCGATAATTCTCCCCGAGACATCCCAATCCTGAGCGAACACTGACCACCTCGGTAAAACGATCAGTAACGTCCCAATTCTGGGCCGCGCCGTTACCTTCCCAGCTCAAGGTGTACGAATTCTAGGACACTGGCCACATCCACCGTCGTCTCACAAGGTTATAACGTACAGCGCTGGCTACAAACTGCTGTGAGCGAGCCTAGCCCTAGTAACCGCGCTTAGCCGCCACCATTAGGGATGCAATGACGTGCAAGGTTCAAACTATTTATGGCGATGCATGTGGAGGAACTGTTACAAGAGAAGGCAGGATCAGCAAAGGGGCAAAGGTCAGAACAAGGCATGGCCGGTCATGTCCCGTCGTGAGTGGAATGAGACGAGATGGGGCGGGCATGCAAGACAGAAAGTTGCTTTAAGTTAAAAAATATCATTATTATTATTATCATTATTGCGAACCTTAACGAAATCCAGCGAGTGGCTATTCTAATGCCGCGTCAGTACATGCTTCATAAATAAACACAGAACACGAAACACATGCAAATGTGACGCAACGCCAGCGATACACATACGATGTTATAAAACACGACCGACTTATGATACAATCAGCACCTGCACGTCATGGCCAGTTGGTCAAAGTAGGCAAGCTCTCGCAACTTCTGAGGAATCCGATGGCACAACGTTTTGTTCTTTCATAAACGCGTCCTCCGTCCCGTACTCTTCTTCGCGCAGCCCTGTCCCTACGTTTTCCTGTATCTTGTTTTGTCATGGCCCGCTCTGTCCTCCGTTCCGCCCTGTCGTTGATCTTGGCCCACCCGGTGTCCTGCTCTGTGCTTAACGCTGATATCCGCAGCGTATTACAGGAGTAGACGAGCACCTGTGCCGGCAATAACCGGGCTCGTCCGGGATTTGAACCCGGGACCTCTCGCACCCTAAGCGAGAATCATACCCCCTAGACCAACGAGCCGATACACACGATCGTAACGTCCCGATTCTGGGCCGCGCCGTTACTTTCACATCACACGGTGTGCGGCTCTGAGCCCACTGGCCACACCCACCAGTCGTCTCACAAGGTTATGGTGTAAAGCGCTGGCTACAGACTGTCGTGAGGGAGCATTAGCCCTAATAGCCGAGCACGGCCGGGACAATCGGGGTTGCATTGACGTGCAAACTTCAAAGTATTTGTGGCACTGCATGTGGAGGAGCCGTTAGGACAGAAGGCTGTACCAGCAAACGGGCAAGAGACAGAACAAGACATGGCCGGTCATGTCCCGTCCCTGAGCGGGACGGGACGGAACGGGACGGGCAGCAAGACAGAAGTGATCCTGTTTTAAACTGCTCTCTGCTCCTTCTCCTCTTTCCTTTCCTTTGTCCTTTACTCTGTTCTCTGGCTTCCACTTTTATTTTCAGTCCTCGCATCTCTGCGCTTTGTCCGGACTTCTTTGCCGTCTATCCTTGCAGGTCGTATGCCACACATGCCTTTTCATTCCGCCCTGCACGTTGTTCCACCCAGGGCTATTAGTCGTGTTGTTTTGCCATGTCCTGTCCAGTCCTTTTTCTGCATCGGTTTTTGCTTCACCAATTTATTTACACAAAATGACTACACTAATAACCAGTGCCCTGTGTTGCGATCTTTTGAGACGGTGCTGGGTGCAGACAATGGGCCCGGAGCTGTCGACTCGCGATGTGAAAGTAACAGCGCGGCACGCAACCAGGACGTTCAAATGTGTTTCATCGGCTCGTTGGTCTAGGGGTATGATTCTCGCTTCGGGTGCGAGAGGTCCCGGGTTCAAATCCCGGACGAGCCCGGTTATTACTACCATAGGCGGTCGTATAAGTCGAACAAGGCTTAGCGTAAGAAGGGATTATGAGTTCGGTTGTATTAACGCGTGATAGTCCAGTATTTAAATGCCAGTCATTACAACGGAAAAACTTATATACTTTGCTCACCGGTGGTATTAAAAAGTGGTAAAGGGAGTATGCTTCATGTTGCGCACTTTTCACCTATTGTTGCCTACTCACATAAATCAAACGCACGGTGACGAAGCGTAGAACTACCCGGAAACCCATATCGCTTCTACGGTGAGAAGTATGCGGGTATCTTTGACACTATCAACCGAGCTCGTTCGGAACCTGAAGCCGTGACCTCCGCATCCTAAGCGACAATCATGCCCCTAGGTCAACGGCCTGACCGAAACATCTCAAACGGGACGGGACTAAACAGCCGACCAAACCTGTTGACAATCCCATACTCCGAGGTTGTGGCACCGATCGACACCAAACCTTCTCCTTTCGATACCGCTGGTCGATAAACTATCCTATCCAGAGGAAGGTGACCTTGAATTGGGTGAAAGGTCATCAAAAAGATTAAAAGTTATGCACACCGTGTGTCCGAAACCGTTGCTTGTGTAACCAAGCCTGTCATGTCCTGTCCTGAGCTCTGTTCAGCCCTGTGGTTGGTCTTAACCTGTCCTGTGTCTTGCTCTGTGCTCTCAAATATGGACTATCAGGCGATGATGCAATCTATCTCATAAGCGAACTCATCCCCCGTTCTCACGCTAGGACTTGTTTGACTTATACGAGTACCTATGGTAGCAATAACCGGGCTCGTCCGGGATTTGAGCCCGGGACCTCTCGCACCCGAAGCGAGAATCATACCCCTAGACCAACGAGCCGTCAAAATGCATTGTAACGTCCTCGTTTTAGGCCGCGCTGTTACTTTCACAACGCGAGTCCACAGCTTCGGGCCCATTGTCCGCGTCCAGTACCGTCTCAAAAGATCACAACACAAGGCACTAGTTGTAAGCACAGTCATTTTGTGAAAATAACTTGGTAAGCAGAAAACCAGGGCAGAAAAAAGACTGAGACAGGGCATGGCAAAAGGACACGACTAATAGCCCTGGGCAGGGCAGAATAAAAGGGCATACGTGGTAGACGACCTGCAAGGATAGACGGCAGAGAACTCCGGGCAAAGGGCAGAGATGCGAGGACTGAAGATAGAAGCGGAAGGCAGAGAACAGAGTACGAGACAAAGGAAAGGAAAGAGGATAAGGAGAAGAGAGTGGTTTAAAACGGGGTCCCTTCTTTCTTGCTGCCCGTTCCGTCCCGTCCTGCTCAGGATGGGACATGACCGGCCATGTCTTGTTCTGCCTTTTGCCCGTTTGCTGGTTTACTCTTCTGTCCCAACGGCTCCTCCACATGCAACGCCACACAAATAATGAAGATTGCACGTCAAGGAAGCCCCGATTGTCCCAGCCAAGCTCGGCTGCTAGGCGTAATGCTCGCTCATTGCAGTCTGTAGCCGGCGCTTTATGTCATAACCTTGTGAGACGATAGTGGGCGTGGCCAGTGTGCTCGGAGCCGCGCATCTTGTGATGTGAAAGTAACGCCGCGGCCCAGAATTCGGACGTTGCGACGAGTTGTATCGGCTCGTTGGTCTAGGGGTGTGATTCTCGCTTAGGGTGCGAGAGGTCCCGGGTTCAAATCCCGGACGAGCCCAGTTATTGCTATGACAGTTTATCACCAGTCATCACATCATACCAATGACTATGAGTCCTTGTGGGAAACTTTGTGCTTCTCTGCTGTAGGTGTAAATTGATGCGAGCAGGACAGTGTTAAACACTGTCACAGCAGGACAGTGTTAAACACTCAGTTAAACACTGTCAGCAGGACAGTGTTAAACACTGTCCTGCTGCCCACGGACTGCAAGCTTGTTCAAACACGCGGGCGTGAAAATATATGGGACCTTGGAAGCGAGTTGGATCACTGCGCTGGGCTTAAGAGATTGTCCCACATTTGCATGGAATTGTGAACTGGAATAGCTATCTTGGAGTTCAGTAGGTGCAGTTCATAGCCCTGCCATTCTTAAGACCTGAACCTATCTGGTTTCTGAGATACACCTCCGCGAAGATGTGCAAATTGTTTGGGGAAGACAATTTCAAATTCACTCAGACAACCATGATGATATAATGTCATTTAATCATGTTGACGGAACAGAATTTGTGTTATTTAGAACAGTTTATTCCACTAACAGCTTACCAACAATTATAACTGGGCTTGTGTCAAGACATCTAATGCTTGCCTCAACATTCTAAAATGTGGAAAATTGCCCTTAATGACATCTAATATCGGCGAGACAACGATAACGCTCAATGTCATGATATACCTGGTTCTCAATTGCCGAGACGAGTTTAGACCGTATCGTGCTCAAACACTATATGTAATTAGACTCAATAACAAAGTAGACTATTTAGGTGTCAGGTGCCTAACCTAGTTTGTGCGTCCTAAAGCCCATATCATCAGTAAAAATGTAGGGCAGTTGAACAGTTATGAGACTTATGCGACCTCTCACGAGGGAACCAAATGTCATCAGCAGTAGCAGCATCATATACTTCTATGCCCTCCGCAAAACATGGCTTTTCAGCTCAAGGGTCACAGGTACAGGTGGCTGCAGTTGAAATGGTCATAACTAGGGTCCGGCACTTTTTGGCCCCAACTCGCGTTTAACTGCGAGGTGTACTATAGTTCAGCGTGTACTGGAAGCGCAGCGGGCTCCTCCGGGATCTGAAACTGGGACCTCTCGCAACCGAAGCGAGAATCATACCCCAGACGAATGATCCGTCGACAACTTTTGAAATGCCCTTGTTGCAGGCCGCGCCGCTATTTTCACATCGTGAGTAGACAGCTCCGATCCCACTGTTCGCAGCTAGCACCGTCTCATAAGGTCATGACACAAGACTCTAGTTAGAACAGCATGCGAGCATCCTTAAGTGTTGAAGTACCTGTGACGAGCACCTATGACGGTAAGAACTGGGCTCGTCCGGGATTTGAACCCGGGACCTAACGCACCCTAAGCGAGAACCATACCCCTAGACCAACGAGCCGGTGGTAAATGCTGCAACGTCCCAATTCTGGCCCGCGCCGTCACTTTTACATCAAAGGTTGTGGTGCTCCGAGCACAGTAATGACACCCACCATCCTCTCACAAGGTTATCCCGTAAAGCGCTGTCTACAGACTGACCTGAGAGAGCTGTAGTAGCCCCAGTAGCAGACCTTAGCTATTGGGGTTTCATTGACGTCCAGGCTTCAAAGTATTTGTGGCGATACATGTGGAAGGACCGTTAGGAAAAAAGGCAGAAACAACAAACGGGCAAACCACAGAACAGTGCATGACCGGTCATGTCCTGTCGTTACAGGTGCGGAACGGGACGGGCGTACAACACAGAAGGGATCCTGTTTTGACCTGAGCTCTGCTTTTTCTCCTCTCTCCTTTGCCCCGGTCTCGTACTCTGTTCTCTGTCTTCCCCTTCTATCTTCAGTCTTTGCATCTCTACGCTTTCCCTTGGGTCCTCTGTCGTCTATCCTTGCTGGTCATCTGCCGTGCACATCCTTTCGTTCTGCCCTGTGCGTTGCTCTACCCTGGCCATCAGTCGTGACCTGCTGCCCTGTCCTGTCTCAGTTCTTTAGATGGTTTTCGGTTTACCAATTTGCTTACATAAACGCACTAATAACCGGTGCATTATGTTGTGAGTCCTTGAGACGGTACTGAGAGCGCACAGTGGGCCCGGAGCTGTCGAACTGCGGTGTGAAAGTAGCGGCGCGGCACGAAACCAGGACGTTACGCTTAAGTCTGTACGGCATAACCTTGTGAGACGATGGTAGGTGTTGCTGGTATGCTTGGAGCCGTACACCGCGCGATGTGAATGTTGTGGTGCGGAGCGGCATTGTGGCGTTACGGCGCGAGTTATCGGCTCGTTGGTCTAGGGGTATGATTCTCGCTTAGGGTGCGAGGGGTCCCGGGTTCAAATCCCAGACGAGCCCAGGTATTGCTATCAAAGGTACTCGTGTACATCGAACAAGGCCTAGCGTGAGAAGGGCTTATGAGTTTGGTGGTATCTTCACGTGATAGTCCATTGTTGAAGCGCTAGTCATGGTAGCAAACCACCTGATGTGCTCTGACTGCAGGCGCTATAAAGATTTAAAGGGGTATGCAGCCTGTTGTCCACTTTTCACTTATTGTTGCCCCGTCACATTGATGGAACACACAGTGACGAGGCGCAGAAAAGCACGGAAACCCATATGTGCTTCGACGCTCCGAAGAAGTATACGGGTGTCCTTAATGTCAACAACCGAGCTCGTCCGGGATTGGAACCCGTGACCTATCGCGCCATAAGCGAGAATACCCCTGGGCCAGCGCACTGACTGAAACCGTCCAAACGTGGCGGGACTAAACAGCTGACCAGACCTGTTGACAATCCCATTCTCCGAGCCTAAGGCACCGATCGACACCAAACCTTCTTCGCTCGATACCGTTTGGTCGATAACGTGTGCTATCCAGGGCAAGGTGACCTTGGATTAGGTGAAAGCCCACCAAAAATATTTAAAACGTGGGCAGGCTGTGTCTGAAACCGTTGCAGACTGTGTCTGAGACCGTTGTACGACCGTTGCCTGTTCCGTCATGTCCTGTCCTGAACTTCGTTCTGCCCTGTCGTCGGTTCTGACCTGCCTGGTGTCCTGCTTTGGGCTTTACGTGCTGCTTGTCCCGCCACGCTTTGCTCTTTCGCTCTGTTTTTCGGCAGGAGAGGGGACAGAGAGCTCTGCCCTATCCGCCTAACGAGGTGAAAAATTGCTATGTCAAGGTTGAAATATACGTCAGTCCATTGGGGAACAGATGAGTCATTTGGCTTCATACGTCAACATACAATTAGGCGAAGCCATCGCAACGCAATGCACAACAACGCAGTGCCGGATGTCATCGCTCTGACTGTCCCTCATCGGCCACGGTTGGCAGTCACGGGTCGAAACGACGGCCCACAAGTGTCACTTCTGCCCAAAGGCCGGGGTGAAAAAGTTTCTGACTTGCTGGATATGATCGGTGACAAAAACTGACACTTTTGTAAACCGATTGATGACAAATTTACAAAAATGTAAGCAAATTTCAAGAGACCAGACCATACTACAACTTGCTATCCCGGCCAAAAGAAGCTCAAAGCTTAGTGATGGTCTTTGCTCGTTAACACTTGCGGCGTGAGCATGTGTAGAACACATGTCGAAGCGTTGACGTTTCGCTGTATGAGCATATTAAGCCACAACATACTGCCAAACAAAGTAGCTTTAATCAGAATAATCTTAAGCAGGTGCCAAAAGTATATTGCAAACTGTACTTTATCAGTGCTGACAGAGCCGATACACATGACGGTAACGTCCAAATTCTGAACCGCGCCGTTACTTTCACATCACACGGTGTGCGGCTCTCAGTACACTGGCCACACCCACCATCGTCTCACAAGGTTATGGCGTTGAATGATGGCTACAGACTGTCGTGAGGGAGCATAGCCCTAATGGCCGAGCTTGGCCGGGACAATCGGGGTCGCAGTGACGTGCAAACTTCAAAATATTTGTGGCACTACATGTGGAGGAGCCGTTAGGACAGAAGGCTGTAACAGCACACGGGCAAAAAATAGAACAAGACATGGCCGGTCATGTCTCGTCCTAAGCGGAATGGGACGGGACGGGCAGCAAGACAGGAGGGATCCTGTTTTAATCTGCTCTTTGCTCCTTCTCCTCTTTCCTTTCCTTTGTCTCGTACTCTGTTCTCTGCCTTCCGCTTCTATTTTCAGTCCTTGCATCTCCGCGCTTTGTCCGGACTTATTTGCCGTCTATCCTTGCAGGTCGTCTGCCACGTATGCCCTTTCATTCTACACTGCACGTTGTTCCACCCAGGATTATTAGTCGTGTCGTTTTGTCACGTCCTGTCTCAGTCCTTTTTCTGCATTCCGGGCCGTAGAACGGCCCGGAAACCCATATGCCCTTCTTCGGTTGGAAGAACTATGCGGGCATGTTTGACAGCATCCGCCGGGCTCGCTCGGAACCTGAGCCCGTGACCTGCCGCATCCTAAGCAACAATCATACCCCTAGGCCAACGGGCTGACCAAAACATTTCAAACGGGGCAGGACTAAACGGCTGACCAAACCTGTTGACAATCCCATGCTCCGAGCTCATGGCAAAGATCGACTCCAAACTTTCTCCATTCGATACCGCTTGTCGACAATGGATCCTATCCAGAGCAAGGTGACCTTGTATTAGGTAAAAGGTCATCAACAGTATTAAAAGGTATGCAGACCGTGTGTCCGAGACCGTTGCCTGTGCATCCGTGGCCTGTTCCGTCATGTCCTGTCCTGAACTTTGTTCTGCTCTGTCGTCGGTTTTGACCTGCCTGGTGTCCTGCTCTGTGCTTTGTGTACTGCTTGCCCTGCCACACCTTGTTCTGTCACTCTGTTTCTTTGGCAGAATAGAGTGCAGACAGCGCTGGACTACCCGTCTAACAAAGTAAAAAATGGTGAAGTTAATGTAAAAATATACGTCAATCCATTAGGGAACAGGTGAGGGTCTCTTGGTTTCATACATCACCATGCAGTTAGGTGAAGCCACCGCAACGCAACGCACAACAACGCAGTGCCGGAGGTCACTGCTCTGATGGCCCCTCAACGGTCACGGTTGGCGGTCTCGGGTTAAAAAAGGGGCCCGCAGGCTGCGCATGCATGCTTGGGTTTACTACTGAAAGAACCCTTTTTGTGATATGCTCATATCCCATTGTGTCAAAAAGTGTAACTTTATCCTTTTCTGCGTGTATGAAATTCATCACTACCTAACGCCCAAGGTTCCTTAACGTCCCATCCAGCCCCACGTTTTCCCTCATCTCCTGAACTGTTTAATGGTCTGTACAATGTTGAAGTAACGACGCGTCCCAGAATTGGGGCGTTACAACTATGCATACTGGCTCGCTGGTCTACGGGCATGACTGTCGCTTAGGGTGCGAGAGGTCCCCGGTTCAAGTCCAGGACGAGTCCGGTTTTTGCCGCTAAAACGCGTACTACCCGGTGCTTAGAAGCGGATGTGGGTTTCCGCGCCCTTCTGCGTCCCGAGGAGTTTCGAGCGCGAGGGTATACTTGCCTGTTAGCATAATGTTTTAAAGAGACTCGTGGCAACAACCAGGCAAAATCGGCGTCCTGAAAGCTCAAACCGAGGGCTTTTGACACGTTCTTGGGTTGAAGGATTAAGCGCTGGAGGATTTTAGGAAATAAAGTGCTTACATATGATGCATGGTGTTGATATTATACCTGATACCAATGTGCAGTTGAAAGCATAGAGGTGAAAACCGAACACCCTTTACAGCAATAAATGGGCTTGTCCGGTCTTTGAACCCGGTATGTCTCGCACCGAATGCGAAAGCCATATCCCTAAACCAACGAACGGTTGAATAACCAGATACTATCAATAATAATAAGATAGGTAAAAGGTAAAGGGTAATATGGGTAGTACCGGCATAATGATATGGGCGTGGACAATATGGGTAATAGGTAATGAGCATCGGTAATATGCAATACCCTGTACAAGAATGAGGCGAAAGGACAGAGGAAGGCGTTGCAGGACGGGCAGCACAGAGAGCACTGAGGAAGACTACTGGTGGTAAGGGAACGGTGACAGGGCAGAGGGGAGGACAGGGCAGTGTGCACAGGGAAGTGTTCAGTGCACACCCATCGCATGTCTCCTTAGCTCTGAGTGCCATCCAGTCCTTTTTTGTTCTGTTCTTTTTCTGTTTCGAACCCAGTTCTCCACCCTGCACTGTTCTTCGTCGCGCTCCGTCCCCGTCCTGGGTACTGCTCCCCCTCTGTTCTTCCCTCTCACCGTTACTGCCCCCCCCCCCCTCCCCTCCCTCCCCCAGTCGTCTTACTAAGTGCTCTCTGTTCTACCCATCCTGCGACGCCTTCCTAAATTATAAGCTGCTATCTCATAGGCTTTACATAAAGTATTCAACCAATGTGGTACATTGTGTGATGACACTGGTCAATAGCTTCATCGTGGCACTATCACGGTTCTGTACTGTGGCGTGGGATAATGAACAACAATATGGTTTTTCGACTGCAATCCATGCCGCCTCATAATAAATTTCAGCATGAAAAGATGGGTCACGCATGCGCTCTTGCATTGACTTCCCATCCAACGACTGACCAAACACACATCATACAATATACAAATCACTTTCGACAAAGCAGACAACTAATAAGTGGCATCACTTGCTCAGCCTGCTTCGGGAATCCAGAAAACGCAGGTGAGGAAGATGCAAACACATGTTTTACTTCCATGGTCATACAACATGCTGCAGCCATCAGGCTGCTTTACAAAGAAAAAAAACAACAGGAAAATTTTACATGTGGTGAAACGACGCTGCAAACATGCTGCACATGGCTGGAGACATGACAAGTGCATGTAGTTATGGCTGGATGGGCAAAATTCAAGAAAATGATGAGGCTGCCAGTAAACACAAGGCTCATGATAAACATATCATTAAGTGCTGTCCATGACACCAATAGCAATAATGTTCCACCTTTCTCATCACTCAGCATATCACGCAAGTTAAAGTGACTATGGCATTGATTACTCAGGAGCAATGTTCACCTGCATACAATATTTGTGAGGACATTACATTGTGCATCAGTAATAATAAAGCTCTATCTTTTCAGAATTTTTTTAAGGAAAGACAATTTTGCAAAGCCATATAATGTGAGTCTACACTGAGCATGTCCATTAATGAGCTGCACACACCAGCCCCTACTGCCAAAATGAATTGCTGATATAATGACATACAATGGATTAGTTACATGCTGTAATATGTCAATAGGTTGAAAATGTTGGTAAGATCATAATGAAGTACTGGTACCAGTACTGGCCTTTGTACACTCCTGCAACAAAAGTGCTAGCGTTTTTCTCAGTTTGCCAGCATTCCTTTGTCATGTTTAAACACAAACATAAAGGTAGAGGCAGGCATCAATATCAATGGGGATAAATATATCATACATCAGTACATCACATTTTACTGGGAGCCAGTAGACTGAAGAATACCAAAACAATGCTCTCTCAGAAGAACTATCCTGACACGCATACTCCCCATCGCATCAATACCAATACAAGCCACTGGCACACACCACCAGTGATCACACGCATTTCGAGCCCCCGATTCACACTCTTTTGTCAAATAAGTGTGATCTCACACTTGCACAGCCCGCGGGAATATCAAACTGCAGGTTTTCTCACAATTTCCGCACAGATCTGCAGTCACAGCGCCGGACTTTTTTACCGTGACCTCCCTTCGAAACAAAGTCCCAACGGGGGTTCATGGTGATGCCGTTCAAGAGGCTCTTCTTGTAAAGCACAATTTTATGTTCAAGAGTTAAATTTTTTGTACCATATGTGTAAAATACTTAGATATATATATATATATAAAATAACTGTAATGTTTCCCCAATTTCACAATGCCTTGCTAACCCATAAACCCGTGCAAGGTTCTGTGCTTCGGTACACAAGGCGCCAACCGAGCTGTCTGTAAGAGATACGTTAGTAGAAGAAGAAAAAAAATGCCGGCAGGGCAAAATATAAATTTGCCCGTCGCGTCTTCTTTCTTATAACTTCGGGAGAGTGCCCACTTTTTGGGTACCGTACTTTTTTGCAGACAGTGGCGTTCTTTTTTATAACATTGACTTGTGGCCTAGAAATCAGGAAAAATGGGCCATTCATGACGAGTGTCGCACAACCCTAAATTGCTCACGCTTGTGTTCTCGACACGCATTCAGCAGTAAAATCCTACTAACGGGCAATCATCTTCCGCGAAATGTACCACATGTGCAGCACCATCGCTTTTGCGAATGAATCAGCGGCCATGCTGTTTTGACCATAAACAAAAAACAGCCTGTAATACCACGAGGATCTACTGACGTTTCTATGGCGTCATTAGTCGGAAAGCGATTTTGAAATAGGCTCTAATTAAGCCTTTTCGTACTTTGCGGGCGTGTAACTCAGGAACTAGAGCGTTTTGGGTCTTAAAAAGGGCATATCCGTGAACTGCATCAAAATATCCTCAAGATAGCTATTTCAACTCAAAACGCCATACAGATGTGGAACATTCCCTTTAAAATCTTCAACCTCCAACCTTAGGACGTTTCAGTAACCCTGGGCATGATCCTTCAGGACGCGGGCATAGCCTGATGTTCGCCACGGGTCTCTTTTAAACATTTTGCTAGCAGGCAAATGTGCCTTCGCGATCGAAACTCCACGGGACGCGCAGGGGTGCGGAAACCCACATGCGCTTCTACGGATCGGGTAGTACGCGTTTTGACGGCAATATCCGAACTTGTCCGGGATTTGTACCGGGGACCTCTCGCACCCAAAACGAGAATCATACCCCTAGATCAGCGAGCCGGCAAAACACCGTGTAACATCCTCGTTTCGGGCCGTACTGTTGCTTTCACATCGCGAGTCGACAGCTCCGGGCCCATTGTCCGCACCCAGCACCGTCTCAAAAGATCACAACACAAGATACGGATTATTAGTGCAGTCATGTCGTGTAAATAAATTGGCAAATCGAAAACCAATGCAGAAAAAAGACATAGACAGGGCATGGTAAGAGGACATGACTAATAGCCCTGGGTGGAACAACGTGCAGGGTGGAATAAAAGGGCATACGCGGCAGACGACCTGCAAGGATGGACGGCAAAGGACTCCGGACAAAGGGCAGAGATGCAAGGACTGGAGATAGAAGCGGAAGGCAGAGAACAGAGTGCGAGACAAAGGAAAGGAGAGTGGAGAAGGAGCAGAAAGTGGTTTAAAACGGGATCCCTTCTGTCTTGCTGCCCGTCCCGTCCCGTCCCGCTCAGTACGGGACATGACCGGCCATGTCTTGCTCTGTCTTTTGCCCGTTTGCTGATCCTGCCTTCTGTCCTAACGGCTTCCCCACATACAATGTCACAAAAATAATGAAACTCGCACGTCAAGGCAGCCCCGATTGTCCCGGCCAAGCTCGGCTACTAGGTCTACACTCCCTCATCACGGTCTGTACCCAGCGCTTTACGTCATAACCTTGTGAGACGATGGTGGTTGTGGCCAGTGTGCTCGGACCCACGCACCATGAGATGTGAAAATAACGGCGCGACCCAGAATTGGGACGTTACGGTGAGGTGTATCGGCTCGTTGGTCTAGGGGTATGATTCTCGCTTAGGGTGCGGGAGGTCCCGGGTTCAAATCCCGGACGAGCCCGGTTATTGCCTGCACAGGTGCTCATCTCCACCAGCAATGTATAGAAACGCATGTGGATATGCGAGCACTCTTGAGTCTTGTGGAATAGTGAGCGCAAAGATATCTTCTGGCAACAATGTTAAAAAGATCCCCAAGGCGGTCATCGGATAAAGTCTGTGTCCTGCGGGCTCGGACCCAGGGTTAACAAGAGGTTCTATGGTGGAAAGATTTAACGCAGAAGATCAAATACGATCATGTTTTGGTGTATGCTTTAAGGTGATGGGATGATCAATGTATGTGCAGTTTCAGTTGCATTTACCTTTGTGGAAAGAGACTTGCACACCAACTCAATCCATAGAGGTGCTTATGGATTTATAATCCTTTCTGCGCCTTATAGCTGTGAGTTTGACGGTATATGTGATTTACGTTCCAATGTTTAGAAATGACCCATTGTATCTAATCAAACCAAGTCCGTTGGCTGAGCTCTTGATCCCGGCGTAAACTACGCACGCTAAGGCTGAATAATTGGGTGCACATGACATAGAATGAGAGTGCAAGCTACATACCAGCCCGTTGCTTCCCAGTTATTTGCGTCCTTGATGAGAGACAAGATACGAAAGGACAGGCTAGTAAAGCGACAGAGCAAAGTGTACCAGGACTAGCAGCACGTAAAGCCCAGAGCAGGACACCGAGCATGCCAAGAATTCAATATATTAAGTCAAAAACTTGCGTCTTCAGTTAGCCTGTTGCAAATCACACATACGACCAAATCCATCGAAATTCAGTATGCATTGGCCGCTGAATGACATTACTACAATGGGTGCCCACGTTACACATCACACATACCTTTGGATATACCCAAGTGAATCATCATTGAAAGACTCTGGAAGCCACATGCTCTAATTAAATAACAATCGTCGAAGTCGGTGAGGAGGAAGGGGGACGAGGAGTACCGGTGATGGGAACAGCCTGGCTCAGCAGGGCTTTGAGCCGGGGACCTCTCGCACCCGGGGCAAGAATCATGCCCCGAAGCTACCGAGCCAAAACCACCCTCTCTCAACCCTAGTTGTTGATAACACCGTCACTTTCACATCGCAAGTCGACAGCTCCAGACCCACTGTCCCTACCCAGTGCCGTCTCAAAGGCTCGGAACACGAGGTACTGGTTATTAGCGTCGTCAGTTCGTGACAAAAAAAGGAAAGCCGATGCGGAGAAAGAACTGAGACAGGACAGGACAGGACGCGAGTGATAGCGCTGGGTGTAACAACGTACAGGGTGGACCAAAAGTGAGTACATGGTAGACCAGCCAGGACAGAGGCAGAGGTGCAAAGCAGACCAAAAGACAGAGAACAATTTTTTTTAAAACTTCTGTATTGTATGCCCATTTCGTCTCATCCCGCTCAGGACGGGACATGACCGGTCATGCCTTGTTCTGTATTTTGCCTTTTTTGCTGATCATGCTTCCTGTTGCAATAGTTCCTCCACATGCATCGCCAGAAATAGTTTGAAGCTTGCTCGTCAATGCAACCCTAATGGTGGCGGCCAAGCCCGGCTACTATGGCTAGGCTTGCTCACAGCAGTGTGTAGCCAGCGCTGTACGTTACAACCTTGTGAGACGTACACTCTTGAGAATGGGAAGGTAACGGCGCGACCCAGAATTGGGACGCTACGGATCGTTTTACCGAGGTGGTCAGTGTTGGCCCAGAATTGGGATGCCTCAGGGTGAGTTGTCGGATCGTTGGTCTAGGGGTACGATTCTCGCTTTGGGTGGAAAAGGTCCTGAGTTCATGTCCCGGACGAGCCCGCCCCTTGCTGTTCGAGGTACACGCACGCTACCTCTAAACGTACAAGAATATATGTGGTGTCTTGGATATACTCCACTGCGTCAGTCCTTTTCACGCAAGCATTTTTGCTCCATCGTAAGGGACTTCTTCGTCATGTTACATTTCAGTACCCTACTTTTTGAAGGCGTGAAGCCAAGTACACTTAGTTTTGTGGGCATGGAAATAAACCATCTCCATAGGGGTCTAGTACTCCCTAAGCCAGAATAATGCACCTAGACCAACGAGCCGACGATGCATATTTGAATGTCTCAATGCCGACCTCCGTCATTACATTTACACCATGTGGACAACAGCTGTTGGGGCATTGGCCACATTCACCATCGGACAAGCTCGTGACATAAAGAACTGGCTATAGCCTGCCGCTGTGAAGCATAGCTCAGGGAACAGAGCTTCGGCGAGACCGTTGGACTTGCGTTGATATGCAAGATTCGAGTAATCCTTTCGCGATGCATGCGACCACATGACTTAACCAAACGTTTCTCTCTAGAGTGAAGTGACATTTATCTTAACTTTAGCTGTGACGCACAGTTTTACTTCGCTAGACGGATAGCACGGAGATGCCTGCACTATCGCATCAAAGCAGACAAAAACGGCGCAAGAAAGGACGGGATGGTACTATGGACAGAGAAGACAACACTTGACATGAACCCTTGACATAAGCCGACTCGTATGCCATGTGGACCGTTGGCAGTGGCGCAGTTCAGAAGACCGATGTGAGAGGCTGGTCTAGCAAAAGACGAAATGCCAGAACAATGGAAAGGTGTTCCTGTCCTATTTTGTCCTTTTTCCGACCCTGCACTGCCGTGCTCGACCAGAGGACATAGGACAAGGCAAGGTAGGCGAAGGATTTTGCATCCTGTCTTATTATTGCCTATGTTCTTTTATCTTGTTCTTGTTCTGTCCTGTCAGCACTGAGAGATCCCACAAAGAAGTGCACAGGGCATATTCATTGCATGGAACAATACTACCAACATCGCAATTAACACCGTTACAAAAAAAAACAGCATATTGACGCTGGAACTACGGCTGGTGTTTATCACATCTCGGTATTGTGCACAACCGCGCACCCTCAACAGTAGTTCTAAAAGTGATTGTGGTGCCACAGTGTGCACCATACGAGCTACCGTCATGCATCTGATACGTGATCGTGCCGATGTTTCCTGGTGGCGGTTGCATTATGCACCATTGGCTCGTTGGGGGACAGGAAAGGACGGAGGGTTCAGGGCAAGACAAATGACAGGTGCAGAACGAAGCACAGGTCATGGCACAGAACTAAGCCCAGACGGGAGGCATGGAACTAAGCCATCTCCGAGGTATAGGGGAAAGATGTTGAACTTGTAATCTAGCAGCACTGTAAACCAGTGAGTCCCAAAGCGGCCGCACTGTTTGACTTGATTGAATGGAAAGGTCAGATGGTCACCGGCCAACGAGGGTCAACCCAGCCCCGGGGAGGCTGTGTCGCAGCATTATGCAGCAAGCAAAATCCTCTGAATTCCTGCCTAGAAAAAGGGCGGAGGGCAAAATTGTCTGTTGAATTGGACGACACGACTTGGGCTTCCCTAAGCGAGAATCACGCAGCTAGACCAACGAACCGACAATACTTGTTTGAATGTTTCAATGCCGACCTCTGTCATTATGTTCACACCGTACGGACAACAGCTGTCGGTGCATTGGCCACACCGCCGTCGCACAAGCTTGTTACATAATGCGCTGACTACAGACTGTCGCTGTGGAGTATAGCTCAGGGAAATTCAGCTATGTCTTGCTCTGTCTTTTGCCCATTTGCTGGTCCTTACTTTCTTTCGTAATGGTTCCTCCTCATACATCGCCTCAAGTAGTTTAAAGCTTGAACGTTAAGGAAACCCAAATGGTCATGGCCAATGCCGGCTGCTAGGGCTATGCTCCCTCATGTCAGTTTGTGACCAGCGCTGTACGTTATAATCTTGTGAGACGATGATGGGTGTGGCTAGTGTGCTCGAAGCCATACACAATGCGATGTGAAAGTAACGGTGTGGCCCAGAATTGGGCGTTAAGAATTACTTCATCGGCTCGTTGGTCTAGGGGTATGATTCTCGCTTCGGGTGCGAGAGGTCCCGGGTTCAAATCCCGGACGAGCCCGGCCATTGTCGGCAAAGGTACTCGTCTACTGCTTTGAGGCGAAAAAGCGCATATAGATTAATGCGCCCTGTCACTGCGCGCGCGCAGGTATATGCGCTATTCAACCCAGTGTGTAAAAATGAGCCATTGTAACCAACCAAACAAAGCCCGTCGGCTGAACCCCCAAACCTCAACTTATGTTGCTTGGACATCATGAACCGAACTTCAAGGTTCCGTGTCACGACAGTGGATCATGAGTGGATCACGACAGAGGACAAGGCTAGGACAGAAGGCATGGAACTAAATCATCTCTGTGGTCTAGGAGAAGATGCTGGACTCATAATCCAGCGGTATTGTATAATATCATAATATTGCATAATATAACGGTACTGCATAATCATAAAGCTCGTGTCTATCTGTCCTATGCACCGACATTATTTGGCCCTACTGAAATGGAAAGGTCAGCTGGCAATTTGCCAACGATGGTCGACACAGGCCCGAAACGGCCGTGCCACAGCATTGTGAGACAAGTAAATCCATCCGCATTCCTGCCTGGCGGAATAGCAGAGACAAAATTATGCATTGAACTGGACGGCACCGCTGGGGCTCCCTAAGCGAGAATCCAGCACCTAGACGAACGAACCGACAATACTTATCTGGATGTCTCAATGCCGACCTCTGTCATTACGTTCACACCGTACGGACAGGCAGCTAGTTGGTGCATTGGCCACATCCACCGTCGCATGAGCTCGTGGAGCAAAACGCTGGCTACAGGCTGTCGCCGTGGAACATAACTCAGGGAATAGAACTTTCGGCGAGACCTCTGGACTTGTTTTGATATGGAAGGTGATGCATGAGACTAAATCACTAAAAAAAACTTTTCGTTCTAAATCAAGGAACCTTGACTTTTTAACTTCACCCTCTTTACTTCGTTAGACGGTTAGACATGAACTGTCTGTCCTGTGTCCTGCCAGATAACAGGGCAACGTAACGAAGCAGGAAGTGGAAAGACCAGCAGCACATAAAACACAGAGCAAGGCACCGGGCAGGTCAGGACCGACAACAGGGCAGAACGGACGACAGAAGAGGACATGACGGAACAGTATACAGGAAAGCGCATGAACGGACAGCACAAATCACAGTTCAAGACGGAGTACGGAAGTAAACAAGAAAAGAAAACGGCATGCTATTCTTTTCATCACAATTTCCTAGCTATCAGAAAATAGCTTAGAGCATGCAATGGCACAACACAATGTTGATGCAATTTAAAAGCTACCCACGTTCGTTTACATCACGGTACGCTACGCACGTTACGTTCACACACCATTGCATCTTAAGTTCGCTTCACCGAAGGGCATGCTGAAAATCGTGCTCAGGACGAACTCACAGTACATGAACCTGCATCGGCCCCAGCATGACATCAATTCCTTGGGTGCCCACACCGCACAGCACACATACCTTCGAATATACCATAGTAAAGCGAAGAAGATCCTAGGAAGTGCATTCATAAACTACATTGTTCCAACGTGATAACAATGATAGAGATCGATGGGAAAGAACGAATACCGGTAGTGCCAATGATAGCAATGATTGGACTCGCCCGGGATCTGAAACTGGGACCTCTCGCACCCGAAGCGAGAATGGATATTCCTGGACCAATGAGCCGACAACTTCTGCAACGTTCTGACTGCGAGCCACGATGTTACTTTGCCACGATGCCACGACGTTACTTTCACATCGCGAGTCGACAGCTCCGGGCCCGCTGTTCGCACCCAGTACCGTCTCACAAGTTGGCAAACCCAATGCTCTGGTTAGGACAGCATCGAAGCATCGCTACTCTTGAGCGTTGAAGTAGTAGGCGAGTACCTGTGACGGCAATAACCGGGCTCGTCCGGGATTTGAACCCGGGACCTCTCGCACCCTAAGCGAGAATCATACCCCTAGACCAACGAGCCGACGTAGTGCGTCATAACGCCCTAATTCTGAGCCGCGCCATTACTTTCACATCGCACGGTGTACGGCTGCGAGCACGCTAGCCACACCCACCATCGTCTCACAAGGCTAACATGTAGCCAGTGCTATCCCTTAAAGCCCTGGCTCCACACTGCCGTGAGAGAGCTCTAGTAGCCCTGCTAATGGAGCTTGGCTGTGACCATTGGGGTCGCATTGACGTGCAAGCTGCAAATAAGCTGTGACATCGCATGTAGAGGAGCTGCTAGGACAGAAGGCAGGGCCAGCAAAAGGGGCAAAAGACAGGACAAGACGTGGCCGGTCATGTCCCGTCCTGAGCGGGATGAGACGATATGGGCATGCAGGACAGAATGGATCCCGCTTTAATCTGCGCTTTCTTGCTTCCGCTCCTATCGTCAGTACTTGCATCTCTGCGTTTTTCCCGGAGTTCGCTGCCGTCTATCCTTGCAGGTCGTCTGCCGTACACAGCCTTTCGTTATGCCCTGCGCGTTGTTCCAGCCTGGGCTATCAGTCGGGACCTACCCTGTCCTGTCTCAGCCTTTTTATTCATTAGTTTTCGGCTTACCAATTTGTTTACACATTACTGCACTAAAAACCAGTGTCTCGTGTTAGTACCGTCTCAAACGATCATAACAGACAAAGGGGCCGGGGGCATCAACTCGCGATGCGAAAGTAACAGCGCGGCACACAACCAGGATGCCACGACACCTATATGCTGCTCGTTGGTCTAGGGGTATGATTCTCGCTTCGGGTGCGAGAGGTCCCGGGTTCAAATCGCGGACGAGCCCGGTTGTTGTCGCCAAAGGTATTCGTCCACCGCTTTGACGCGAAAAAGCGTACATGGATTAATGCGCCTTGTCACTGTGAGCTCGCAGGTCTATATGCTATTCAACGCAGTGTCGTTGTTGTTATCAGCATACCAGTATCAGTATATGTTATCGATTTCGCACTTTCTACTTGAAACGGAGATACAGTTAAAATGGTTATGACTAGCGTCCGGCACATTTTGGCCTATTGCTTGCATTATACTGTAATAAGGCAAATTCAACATGTATTGGAAGCGCATTAGTGAATAGGCCAGTGTCATGTATTATTCAGTCACTGAAACCTTTAGAACCCTATATCACCATAAAACTGACTCTGACGCCCCACGGTGGGGCAGGCTAGCAGGGTCCTGGAATCAACTCTGCAAATGCGATCCTCCCGACCGGTGGGAGGGTCGTCACGTGGTAGTGTGAAGTATCTGCACCTCCAAGCGCCCTGACGTTTACTCTGCCTTATCGTCTGCCGTGCACATATTCTAATTCCGCCCGGTATGCTGTTCAAACTTGCGTTTTCAGCCGCCTGTCCTGTCCTGTACCGTCACAGTGCATTTTCTGCGTCGGTGTTTGGGTTGCCAGACTTTTAGTCCCCACATGACGCCACCAATGGCCTTGGCTTGTGAGCTTATGAAATGGTGCTGGGCGTTGAGTGTGTGCCCGAAACGTTGCCTGTACAAGTTTAAAGGAACACCGTGGCCAGAATTGGGATGCCTCGAAAGGAATGGTCGGCTGGTTGGTCTAGGGCATGATTCTCGCTTCGTATGCGAAAGATCCCTGGTTCAAGTCCCGGACGAGCCCGGCTATTGTCGTAATTCATGCATGTGTCTACTTTCACGCTATTGATTAGATGGAGGTTCTGTGTAATTCCACGCCTCGGTCCTACCAGTTTGCACTGTCTTTATAATAATGCGATAAAGCAACCCATCGCATCTGAGCAAACACCGTTCGCCGACTGCAGGAGGAAAGCGTTGCGGTATTGTGTGAACTGTTTGTGTCTGAAGCAGGAACAAACAAAAAGCTATTTTAGATGAGATGGACAACTTTTCTCCCACCCGTTGTGTGCAAACACTTTCCGTTCCTCTTGATCGGGATCATTGGAACCTTTTGAATTAGAAGACAAATGACTCTCTGAATCAGTTTCCCTCACTGAACATTGGACAACATAACATGCCTCCCCCCCCCCCCCCTAAATCTGAGACCTGTTAAGAACTGCAATTACACTGCAGGGAGACTGCATTCCGCCCTAACGGTTCCTCTACAAGCATCGCCAGATATTATTTTAAAATTGCAGGTTAATGCAACCCCAATGGCTACGGAAAACCTCGGGCACTCGGGCTCTGCTACCTCGCGGCAGTCCGAAGCCAGCGCTTGACGCCATTACCTTGTGCATTATGGCCCACTATTGGCAGGCAGGAAAGGATGGAGCGTATATGGCAAGAGAAATGACAGCGCAGAGCGAAGGGTGGATCACGACAGAGGACAAGCTAGGACAGAAGGCATAAGACTAAATCACCTCTGTGGTCTAGGAGAAAGATGCTTGACTCATAATCCAGCGGAGCTGTCTATCCGTCCTGCGCAGCGACATTCTCTGACCCCACTGAAATGGAAAGGTCAGCTGGCAATTTCCCAACGAGTGTCAACACAGGCTCGAAGCGGCCGTGCCACAGCATTGTGCGGCAAGGAAATCCATCCGCATCATTGTTTGGCGTAAGAGCAGAGACAAAATTATACATTGAACTGGACGGCACGATTTGGGCTCCCTAAGTGAGAATCATGCACCTAGACGAACGAATCGACGATACTTATATGAATGTCTCAATGCCGATCTCTGCCATTACGTTCACACCGTGCGGAAAACAGCTGTCGGTGCATTGGCCACAGCCGCCGTTGCATGAGCTCGTGACGCAAAACGCTGGCTACAGGCTGTCGCAGTGGAACATAACTCAAGGAACAGAACTTCGGCGAGACCGCCAAACTTGTTTTGATATGGAAGGTGATGCATGAGACTAAATCACAAAAAAAGCTTTTCTTTCTAAACTAAGGAACCTTCACTTTTTAAGTTCACCCTCTTTTCTATGTTAGACGGTTAGACATGAACTGTCTGTCCTGTGTCATGCCAAATACCAGGGCGGGCGACCTAACAGAGCAAGAAGTGGAGAGACAAGCAGCACATGAAGCACAGAGCAAGACACCGGGCAGGTCAGCACCGACAACAGGGCAGAACGGACGACAGAAGAGGACATGACGGAACAGTATACAGGAAAGCGCATGAACGGACAGCACAAATCACAGTTCAAGACGGAGTACAGAATTAAACAAGAAAAGAAAACATCATGCTATTCTTTTCATCACAGTTTCCTAGCTATCAGAAAATAGCTTAGAGCATGCAACGGCACAACACACTGTTGATGCAAATGAAAAGCTACCCACGTTCGTTTGAAAGCGTAATTCCATACAACACCATTATTTCTACAGTTCGCTTCAGCAAAGAGCTTGCTGAAAATCCTACTCAGTACCGACTCACAGTAGATCAACCTTCATAGGCCCCAGCAAAACATAAATTCCTTGGGTGCCCACACCGCACAGCATACATTCCTTCGAATATACCATAGTAAAGCGAAGAAGATCCTAAGAAGTACAGTCATAAACTACATTGTTCCAACGTGATAACAATGATAGAGATCGATGGGAAAAAACGAATACCGGTAGTGCCAATGATAGCAATAATTGGGCTCGTCCGGGATCTGAAACTGGGACCTCTCGCACCCGAAGCGAGAATGGATATTCCTGGACCAATGAGCCGACAACTTCTGTAACGTTCTGACTGAGAGCCACGATGTTACTTTGCCACGATGCCACGATGTTACTTTGCCACGATGCCACAATGTTACTTTCACATCGCGAGTCGACAGCTCCGGGCCCGCTGTTCGCACCCAGTACCGTCTCACAAGTTGGCAAACCCAATGCTCTGGTTAGGACAGCATCGAAGCATCGCTACTCTTGAGCGTTGAAGTAGTAGGCGAGTACCTGTGACGGCAATAACCGGGCTCGTCCGGGATTTGAACCCGGGACCTCTCGCACCCTAAGCGAGAATCATACCCCTAGACCAACGAGCCGATGTGGTGCGCCGTAACGTCCTAATTCTGAGCCGCGCCATTACTTTCACATCGCACGGCGTACGGCTGCGAGCACGCTAGCCACACCCACCATCGTCTCACAAGGCTAACATGTAGCCAGTGCTATCCCTTAGAGCACTGGCTCCACGCTGCCGTGAGAGGGCTCTAGTAGGCCTGCTAATGGAGCTTGGCTGTGGCCATTGGGGTCGCATTGACATGCAAGCTGCAAATAAGCTGTGACATCGCATGTAGAGGAACCGCTAGGACAGAAGGCAGGGCCAGCAAAAGGGCAAAAGACAGAACAGGACATGGCCGGTCATGTCCCGTCCTGAGCGGAACGAGACAAGTAGGGCATACAAGACAGAATGGATCCCGCTTTAATCTGCGCCTTCTTGCTTTCTGCTTTTTCTCCTTTTTCCGTTCCCCTGCCTCATAATCTGGTTTCTTTCTTTCGCTCCTATTGTCAGTACTTCCATCTCTGCGTTTTGCCCGGAGTTCTCTGCCGTCTATCTTTGCAGGTCGTCTGCCGTACACCACCTTTCGTTCTGCCCTTGACATTGTTCTACCCTGGCCTATCAGTCGGGACCTACCCTGTCCTGCCCCAGTCCTTTTTATTCATTAGTTTTCGGTTTACCAATTTGTTCATACAACATTACCGCACTAATAACCAGTGCCTTGTGTTTTGATCGTTTGAGACGGTACTGGGTACAGACAGTGGGCCCGGAGCCATCAACTCGCGATGTGAAAGCAACAGCGTGGCACGCAACCAGGACGTCACGGAATCTGTATGGTGCACGTTGGTCTGGGGTGTGATTCTTGTTTCGGGTGCGAGAGGCCCCGGGTTCAAATCCCGGACGAGCCCGGTTCTTGGTGTCAGAGCCATAAGACTGCTCCCTTTATGCCTATAAGCACATGTGGGTGTCCTGGAGCTTCTGCGCTTTGTTAGCCCTTTTCACGCGAGCGCAACTAACAAGAAACCATAACCAAGTTAGCCGCATCAAACCTGAAGTATTCCAAAAATCGGATTTGCTTTAACAGGCCACGATGTGCCGTCAGTTTTCAAAAACCTGTGGCATTTCACACCGGAGGTATTTTTACTTCGTCGTTAGGTACTTCTTCGTCATGTCACATTTTGGCACCTTACTTTTTGAAGTCCTAAAGCAATACACACTGGTTGTTTTGATTCGTTCGTCAGTTAGTGTTGAGTAGGTGAGTGGTGTAATTTTCACATTCTTTCAAAAAATAATGCGGGGATTTATGCTTATTGTTTTCCATAACACCTTTCAATAAGGATATCGATCAATCAACAGTTACTAGTAGCTTTTGAATTGCATCAACCAGGTTTTATGATGAAGGCCATTGCACACTTTAAGCACCTGACTAATAGCTAGCAGGTCTCGTGTAATCGAATAGCATGATGTTTTGTTATTTTTCCAATCCGCACTCCGTCCTGTACTTTTCCTTGTGGTGCCCTGCCCCCACGCGCTTCTGTTCTACTCTGTCTTTTTCATTCCTGCCACACCTTGCTCTGCCATGTCCCCTGCTCTTTGGTAGCACTGAGGGCAGACCGCTTTCGCCTATCCTTCTAACGAGGTCATGAAGGGAGAAGCTCTTACTGAAGTCACATGATCCCATCCATTGTCATACAGTTGTCACCACAAGTCCAACGGTCATGGCGAAGCTCCGCTCCCTGTGCTTTACTCTCCGGCGGCAGTTGGTAGCTAGCGCACGTCACGAGCTTGTGCGTCGGTAGATGTGGTCAGTGCACTGTCAACGGATGCCTGCAACATGCGAACGTAATGGCAGGGGCCGGAATTAGGATGTGTTCCGAAGTATTGTCGGCTCGTTGGTCTAGGGGTATGATTCTCGCTTTGGGTGCGAGAGGTCCCGGGTTCAAGTCCCGGACGAGCCCAGCTGCTGTTATAATTCATGCATGTCGTTGTGTTTATGCCAATCACTGCTAGCGGAAAGTGTCGCGAATTAGCGAGAAGTGTCTATGTCTGATGAAGGAGTAAGCAAGAAGGCCTGTTATGTTAGATGGACAATTTATCTCCAGCCCGTTCTGTACAAACGCCTCTTGATCAGGATCATTGGGGCCTTTCGAATTGGAAGACAAATGGCTACCTGAATCAGTTTCTTTCCCTGAACATCGTGCAACATAACATGACCACAGAAAGCAATTAAGACGTTTTGAGAAGCTGTAATTCCTATAAATCAGATAGCAGTATTAGCCTTATTGCTCGGAGAAAACCAGGAGAATGGAGATAAAGTTGGTTTCATATTTCGGCAACATGCTGTTATTGAAACAATGGCAGAAGTGAATTCAAAATTGCCTGCCGATGATCCTACTCAATTTGTTCAGTTTTTTTTTTTGAACAGCAAGCCACAGTTTTTGCAGGACACCAACTTTCAGGGGATTAAACAAAGCAATTTCCAGCCATTACCACGATACAGTTCCTATCTAAGTACTAGAATGCGCGAACATACGTGGGCATGGAAACGAATTCAAGCAAGCAGTCATCACGCATCACGCTTCATTCAAAAGTGCAAGCGAGTTGAAGTAAACAGGCATCACACATCTTGCCTCAATTATATATGCAAGCGATTTCAAATGAACAGGCATCGCACATCATGCGTCAGACATCACTTACACATGTAAACGATTTTATACTAGCACACATCACACATAAAGGTACATATCAGGTTCACATAATCGGCCATGATGAGCTCTGTAAGCCAAAATTTGGTCGCCGATTTCTTAATAGAATATATTCACTTATTTTCCTCTCTGGGTAGTCCTGTGCTCTGTAGATGACTTTGTGCTTTGAAAGGGGCATAGGGTCCATACTTCCCTCGATTTCACCCTGAGCGTGTGGTGCCAAAAAATGGTCATCGAAGGGGGTATTCCCTGTTGTTTTAGCGCCTCGAGGGTGTTCATTGTATCTCAAACGAATAGGTCGTATGGATTCCTCTACATAGACTATGACTATTTTTAGACAAATCACACTCAGGTTGAGTACAATACCGTCTCACAAGGTCATAACACATGGTTCTGGTTAGGGCAGCATTGGAGCATAGTCAGCCTTGAGCGTTGTGGTAACAGACCAGTACCTGTGACGGCAATAGCCGGGCTCGTCCGGGATTTGAACCCGGGACCTCTCGCACCCTAAGCGAGAATCATACCCCTAGACCAACGAGCCGATAAAGCGTTGCGTAAGGTTCCAATTTTGGGTAGCGCCATTACTTTCGTCTCACAAAGTTATTCCGTAAAGGCTGACTACATACTGTCGTGAGGGAGTTGTAGTAGCCCCAGTAGCCGAGCTTGACCGTGACCATTGGCGTTGCATTGACGTGCCAGCTGCAAATAAGTTGTGGCGATGCATGTGGACGAACTGTCAGGGCAGAAGGCAGGACCAGCAAGAGGGCAAAAGGCAGAACAAGGCATGGCCAGTCATGTCCAGTCCTGAGCGGAACGAGACGGGACGAGACGGACGGGACGGGCACACAAGACAGAACGGATCCTGTTGTAATCTTCTCTCCGCTTAATCTTTGCTCCTTCTCCTTTTTCATTTCCCCTGATTCCTCTCTCTCTCTCTCTCTCTCTCTCTCTCTCTCTCTCCTCTCTCTCTCTCTCTCTCTCTCTCTCTCTCTCTCTCTCTCTCTCTCTCTCTCTCTCTCTCTCTCTCTCTCTCTCTCTCTTCCGCTCCTATTGTCAGTCTTTGCATCCCTGCACTTTGCCCGGGGTCCTCTGCCGTCTATGCCCCCAGGTCGTCTGACGTGCACACCCTTTATTCCGTCCTGTACGTTGTTCCACATTGCTTTATCAGTCGTATCGTGTCGTGGCAAAATTTCGTAGATGGTTAATTGACTGGTTTACGAGGGATCCAGGAAGTGAACGATCGACTCATCTTTAAAATCTAGTTTTACCGATTACGCATTCCTTACTTAGCGATACTTCACTGAAGAGCCATTTGTTGGAATGATTCGATAATAAAATGAACTATGGACTATGACTCTGAACTAAGACCGACATCGAAGATCACAGCCTTCTTGATTACGGAGCCCCGACTAGTATAATTCGAGCGTCTCGGCCCCGTCCCTTTGACAGAATTGAGCCCTCGGGCTATGACGAACATGGAGTTGGCTGTTCGGTACTGATGGCGCCTAATCAATGCATAGTCCGTCATCGACTCAGGGAGCCCCCAGTCGGTGCAAAGGCGCTTGGTTTTCGGACATTTAGATAAGTTGCAGTATAAAATGTTGCCAGGAGACGGGAAATTCCTTATGGGCCCTAACCGTCACAGGGTTCCTCATTGTTGCAGGGGCCCCGATCAACGTAAATCGCGGACCCGGTTTCGTGCCTACTCGTTCCCGCGTTTGTTGTCTTGGTGTGGAGGAAGAGACACCCTTTGATAGCAATACTTGGGCTCGTCCGGGATTTGAACCCGGGACCTCTCGCACCCAAAGCGGGAATCATACCCCTAGACCAAGGAGCCGATGAAGCGCGTTGCGACGTCCTAGTTGTCGACTGCAACGTTACTTTAACATCTCGAGTGGACAGGTCCGGGCTCACCGTCCACACGCATGACCGTCTAAAATAACACAGGGCATAACATAAGGCATTGGTTATAAGCGTCGTCGGCTTGGGACAAAAAAGGTAAACCGAAATCGATGTAGAAAAGGAGTGACACAAGACAGGCCAGGAGGATGCGACTGATAGCTCGAGAAGGAACAACGCACAGGGCAGAACGGAAGAGTGAGCACGGCAGACGTCAACGCAGGACAAAGAGCAGATGACTAGGGGAAAAGGCCAAGGACTGAGGATAGAATGTGAAGACGAAGAAAAAGCGACGAAGGAGGCAGGACAGAGAACAGATGAAAACAGAATTCCTTCTGTCTTGTATCCTCTCTTGTTCCGTCTGTCTCGCCCAGGGGGCCAAGACCGCGCCTTGTTCTGTTGTTTCGCCCTTTTGCTGGCCCAGCCTTCTGACCTAACGGCTCCTCCACATGCATCGCGATAAATAATTCGAAGTTTGCACGTCAATGCAACCTCAATGATCACGGCTAAACTCGGACACTGAGGTTCTGCTCCCTCACGGCAGTCTGTAGCCAGCGCTTTACGGGACAGCCTTGTGAGACGATGGCGGGTGTGACCAGTGGGCCCGGAGCTGTCGACTCATCACGTGAAAGCATAGGTGCGGTTAACAACTGGCACGTTACGTAATATCTTGATCGGCTCCTTGGTCTAGGGGTATAATTCTCACTTAGGGTGCAAACCTGGCCTCTGTCCTGCTCGAGGACGAGGCGGCAGCACAGAGCAAGAGCTGTTGCAGGATGGGCAGCAGACAGCGCAGTAAGTAGGACACATGAGAGGAAATGAACAGCGACTGGGTAGAATGGAAGAGAGGGCAGGACACAGCACGGAAAAGAAAACAGAACTGCACAGGGACGGCGCTGGACGAAGAACAGAGCAGGACGGAGGTCGGGCTTCGGCAGAGAAAATGAGCAGTGCAGAAGGAGGGAAGAGTACTTATGACAGGACAGATTATCTCATCTTCACATCTCAAACGACTGGATATGCTACGTGGACTATTGGGTGGGACACAGTCCAGGGAGGAAAGACAGAGGATAGGACCAGAGAGATATCACGCGGCAGAACAAGGCAAAGCGGTTCTTGTTCCGCCCGTCCATCTTTTGACACCGTTCCGGTCCCACCCTGCACAGCACAAGACTGAGAAGGACAGGAGGACATGGCAGGCAGAAGAAGAAGGATCAGGCCTTATTCTGTACCGTTTCCTTTCGTCTTGCCCGTGTTTTGTTCTCTTCTTTTTGCTACCATTCTTCGTATTTGCATCCCTGACCCCTGACCCAAGTGGTGGAGGACGCTTGGAAATAGGAGGATGGGGAACCCATTGAGAGTGAAGAGACAGAATGGCAAACAAAATGGCAGGACCAGGCGTGAAGAGGGTTGCCAGCCCGGACAGGACGGCCAGCCCTACTCCGTCTTGGACGGGACCGAACACCAGGGCCAGACAGGCGAGCGGAGCTAGGCAGGGTGTGGCCAGTGTGGGCGAAGCCGCACCAAGTACGAAATGAAAGTAACGGCGCGAGCCAAAATTGGAGCGCTTGTGCACACACTGCCGGCTCGTTGGTCTAGGGGTATGATTCTCGCTTAGGGTGCGAGAGGTCCCGGGTTCAAATCCCGGACGAGCCCAGTTATTGCTAAGGCAGTTTATCACTAGTCATTACATCACATCAATGACTATGAGTCCATGTGGGGGACTTTGTGCTTCTCCGCTGTAGGTGTAATTTGATGCGAGCAGGACAGTGTTAAGCACTGTCCTACTGCCCACGAACTGCAAGCTTGTTCAAACACTCGGGCGTGAAAATATATGGGACCATGGGAGCGAGTTGGATCACTGCACTGGGCTTAAGTGAATGTCCCACATTTGTATGAAGTTATGAACTGAAGTAGCTATCTTGGAGTTCAGTAGGTGCAGTTCATACCCCTGCCTTCCTTAAGACCTGAACCTATCTAGTTTCTGAGATACACCTTCGCGAAGATGTGCAAACTGTTTCGGAAAGACTATTCCAAGTTCACCCAGGCAACCATGATGGTGTAAGGTCATTCAAATCCCGTCATTTCATTGGCCATGTGGCAATCAAGGCCAAGAAAAATGTAGCTGTCGAGTGGCTTATATCTGGTGTTTGTGAGTGTCATTTCTAGATGTAACGGCCGTGTATTGGCCCTGAATCATTGTTGTGCAAGGTACCATGGCGTAATCAAGCAATGACGTATAGGGAATCATGCTCACAAAACAGAATTTGTGTTATTTAGAACAGTTTATTCCACTTACAAGCGTGCCAATGATTATAACTGGGCTTGTGTCATGACATCTAATGCTTGCCTCAACATCCTAAAATGTGGAAAATTCCCCTTAATTACATTTATTTTCGTCGTGACCACCATAGCGCTCAATGTTGCGATATATCTGGTTCTCTGTTGGCAACGTGAGTTTAGACCGTCTCGTGCTCCAACATCGTCTGCAATTTGACATAAAAACAAAGTAGAGCATTTAGGTGGCAGGTGCCTGACCTAGTTTGCGCGCCCTAAAGCCCACATCGTCCCTAAAAGTGTAGGGTAGTTGAACACTTATGAAACTTATAGGACCTCCCATGAAGTAATCAAAAGTCATCAGCAGTAGCAGCATCATATACGTTTATGCCCTCCGCAAAACATGGCTTTTCAGCTCAAGGTTCACAGGTACAGGTGGCAGCAGTTGGAGTGGTCGTGACTAGGGTCCGGCACTTTTTGGCCCCAACTCGCGTTTAACTGCGAGGTGTACTGTAATTCAGCGTGTTCTGGAAGCGCAGCGGGCTCCTCTGAGACCTGAAACTGGCACCTCTCGAAAATCATGCCCCTGACGAATGATCCGTCAGCAACTTCTGAAATGTCCTAGTTGCGGGCCGCGCCGTTATTTTCACATGGTGAGTCGATATCTCCGATGCCACTGTTCGCATTTCGTACCGTCTCATCCGGTCATGACACAAGACTCTGGTCAGAACAGCATGGGAGCATCCTTAAGCGTTGAAGTACCTGTGACGAGCATCTATGGCGGCAATAACCGGGCTCGTCCGGGATTTGAACCCGGGACCTCTCGCACCCTAAGCGAGAATCATACCCCTAGACCAACGAGCCGGTGGTCATTGTTGCAACGTCCCAATTCTGGCCCGCTCCGTTACTTTTACATCAAAGGTTGTAGTGCTCCTAGCACAGTAATGCCACCCACCATCCTCTCACAAGTTATCCCGTAAAGCGCTGTTTACAGACTGTCGTGAGGGAGCTCTAGTAGCCCCAGTAGCAGAGCTTGGCTTTGACAATTGGGGTTTCATTGACGTCCAGGCTTCAAAATATTTGTGGCGATACATGTGGAGGAACCGTTCGGAAAAAGGCGGGAACAACAAAGGGGCAAACCAGAGAACAATGCATGACCGGTCATGTCCCGCCCTTAGAGGTACGGAGCGGGACGGGCGTACAAAATGGAAGGGATTCTGCCTTAATATGTCCTCTGCTTCTTTTCCTCTCTCCTTTCCTCTGTCTCGTACTCTGTTCTCTGTCTTTCGCTTCTATCTTCAGCCTTTGCATCTCTACGCTTTATCTCGGGTCCTCTGCCGTCTATCCTTGCAGGTCATCTGCCGTGCACATCCTTTCGTTCTGGCCTGTGCGTTGTTCTACTCTGGGCTATCAGTCGTGACCTTCTGCCCGTCCTGTCTCAGTTCTTTAAATGCATCGGTTATCGGTTTACCAACTCGTTTACAATAAAATGGCCGCGCTAATAACCAGTGCCTTATGTTGTGAGCCTTTGAGACGGTACTGAGAGCGGACAGTGGGCCCGGAGCTGTCGAACTGCGGTGTGAAAGTAGCGGCGCGGCACGAAACCAGGACGTTACGCTTAAGTCTGTACGGCATAACCTTGTGAGACGATGGTAGGTGTGGCTGGTATGCTTGGAGTCGTACACCGTGCGATGTGAAAGTAATGGTGCGGAGCGGAATTGCGGCATTACGGCGCGAGTTATCGGCTCGTTGGTCTAGGGGTATGATTCTCGCTTCGGGTGCGAGAGGTCCCGGGTTCAAATCCCGGACGAGCCCAGCTATTGCTACCAAAGGTACTCGTGTAAACGGAACAAGGCTTAGCGTAAGGAAGACTTATGAGTTCGATGGTGTCTTCACCTGACAGCCCATTGTTGAAACGCTAGTCAATGTAGTCATGCAGTCCTCATGTCCTCTGACTTAAGGCGCTATAAAAAGCGTTAAAGAGGTATGCAGCCTGTTGTCCACGTTCCACTTATTGTTGCCTCGTCACATTGATCGAACTCACAGTGACGAGGTGCAGAAAAGCACGGAAACCCATATGTGCTTCTACGCTCCAAAGCAGTGCGCGGGTGTCCTCAATGCCAACAACCGAGCTCGTCCGGGATTTGAACCCGTGACCTCTCGGATCCTAAGCGGGAATCATACCCCCAGGCCAACGCACTGACCGCAACAGCTTAAACGTGGCGGGACTAAATAGCTGACCAGACCTGTCGACAGTCTCATGTTCCGAGCCTAAGGCACCGATCGACACCAAACCCTTTCCATTCGATACCGTTTGGGCGATAACGTTTGCTATCCAGGGTGAGATGAACTTGGATTAGGCGAAAGCCCACCAAAAGTATTTAAAACCTGGGCAGACTGTGTCTGAAACCGTTGCCTACACGAACGTTGCCTGTTCCGTCATGTCCTGTCCTGAACTTCGTTCTGCCCTATCGTCGGTTCTGTCCTGCCTGGTATCCCGCTCTGGGCTTTACGTGCTGATTGTCCTGCCACGCTTTGCTCTTTCGCCCGATTCTTTGGCAGAACAGGGTGCAGACGGCTCTGGACTACACGTCTAACAAGGTGAAAAATGGTGAAGTTAATGTGAAAACATGCGTCAATCCATTAGGGAACAGGTGAAGGTCACTTGGCTCCACACAGGAGAGAGGACAGGGAGCTCTGCCCTATCCGCCTAACGAGGTGAAAAAGTGTTAGGTTAAAGTTAAAATATACGGCAATCCATTGGGGAATAGGTGAAAGTCATTTAGCTCCATACATCACCATACAATGAGGCGAAGCCATCGCAACGCAATGCACAACAACGCAGTGCCGGAGGCCATGGCTCTGGTGATCCCTCAACGGTCACGTTTGGCGGTCTCAGGCCAAAATAACGGCCTACAAGTGTCGTTGGTCTAGGGGTGTGATTCTTGCTTAGGGTGCGAGAGGTCCCGGGTTCAAATCCCGGACGAGCCCATTATTGCTACCATAGGTGCTCGTATAAGTCGAACAAGTCCTAGTGTGAGAAGGGGTTATGAGTTCGCTTGCATCATCGCTTGATAGTCCAGTATTTAAATGCCAGTCATTACAACCGACAAACTCGTGTACTCTGCAAACAGGTGGTATTAAAAAATGGCAAGGGCAGTATGCTGCATATTGCGCACTTTTCACCTATGGTTGCCTACTCACATAAATCAAACTCACAGTGACGAAGCGTAGAACGACTCGAAAAACCATCTGCGCTTCTACTTTTCTAAAAAGTATGCGGATATCTTTGCCACTATCGACCGGGGTCGTTCGGGACCTAACCCGTCACCTCTCGCATCCGAAGCGACAATCATACCCCTACGCCAACGGCCTGAGCAAAATATTTCAAACGTGGCAGGACAAAACAGTCGACCAGACCTGTTAGCGATCCCATGCTCCGAGCTCATGGCACCGATCGACACCAGACTCTCTTCATTCGATGCCACTGGTTGATAAACTATCCTATCCACAGGAAGGTGACCTGGAATTGGGTGAAAGGTCATCAACAATACTAAAAGGCATGTGGACCGTGTGTCCGGAACCTTTGCCTGTACAACCGTTGCCTGTTCCGCCATGTCCTGTCCTGAACTCCGTTCAGCACTGTCGTTGGTCTTAACCGGCCCTTTGTATTGCTCTGTGCCCTTAAATAGACTGTCACGCGATGATGCAAGCGAACTCATAAGCTAACTCATCCCTCGTTCTCACGCTAGGACTTGTTTGACTTATACGAGTACCTATGGTAGCAATAACCGGGCTCGTTCGGGATTTGAACCCGAGACCTCTCGCACCCAAGGGGGGAATCATACCCCTAGACCAACGAGGCGACAAAGCACAGTGTAACGTCCCCAATTGGCAATTGTTGCAACGTCCCAATTCTGGCCCGCTCCGTTACTCTTACATCGAAGGTTGTAGTGCTCCTAGCACAGTAATGACACCCATCATCCTCTCACAAGGTTATCCCGTAAAGCGCTGTCTACAGACTGTCGTGAGGGAGCTCTAGTAGCCCCAGTAGCAGAGCTTAGCTTTAACAATTGGGGTTTCATTGACGTCCAGGCTTCAAAGTATTTGTGGCGATACATGTGGAGGAACCGATAGGAAAAAGGTGGGAACAACAAAGGGCCAAACCAGAGAACAATGCCTCACCGGTCATGTCCCGCCCTTAGAGTTACGGAGCGGGACGGGCGTACAAAACGGAGGGCATACTGCCTTAATATGTCCTCTGCTTCTTCTCCTCTCTCCTTTCCTCTGTCTCGTACTCTGTTCTCTGTCTTTCGCTTCTATCTTCAGCCTTTGCATCTCTACGCTTTCCCTCGGGTCCTCTGCCGTCTATCCTTGTAGGTCATCTGCCGTGCACATCCTTTCGTTCTGGCCTGTGCGTTGTTCTACTCTGGGCTATCAGTCGTGACCTTCTGCCCGTCCTGTCTCAGTTCTTTAAATGCATCGGTTATCGGTTTACAAACTTGTTTACAATAAAATGACCGCGCTAATAACCAGTGCCTTATGTTGTGAGCCTTTGAGACGGCACTGGGATCGGATAGTGGTCCCGGAGCTGTCGACTCGCGATGTGAAAGTAACGGCGCGGCACGAAATCAGGACGTTACGTTTATGTCTGTACGGGATAACCTTTTGAGACGATGGTAGGTGTGGCTGATATGCTTGGAGCCGTACACCGTGCGATGTGAAAGTAATGGTGCGGAGCGGAATTGGGGCACTACGGCGCGAGTTATCGGCTCGTTGGTCTAGGGGTATGATTCTCGCTTCGGGTGCGAGAGGTCCCGGGTTCAAATCCCGGACGAGCCCTGCTATTGCTACCAAAGGTACTCGTATAATCGGAACAAGGCTTAGCGTGAGGAGGACTTATGAGTTCGATGGTGTCTTCACCTGACAGCCCATTGTTGAAACGCTAGTCAATGTAGTCATGCAGTCCTCATGTCCTCTGACTTCAGGCGCTATAAAAAGCGTTAAAGAGGTATGCAGCCTGTTGTCCACTTTCCACTTATTGTTGCCTCGTCACATTGATCGAACTCACAGTGACGAGGTGCAGAAAAGCACGGAAACCCATATGTGCTTCTACGCTCCAAAGCAGTGCGCGGGTGTCCTTAATGTGAACAACCGAGCTCGTCCGGGATTTGAACCCGTGACCTCTCGGGCCCTAAGCGAGAATCATGCCCCTAGGCCAACACACTGACTGAAACATCCCAAACGTGGCGGGACTAAACAGCTGACCAGACCTGTCGACAGTCTCACGCTCTGATCCTAAGGCACCGATCGACACCAAACCTTCTCCATTCGATACCCCGCGGTCGTTAACGTTCGCTATCCAGGGCAAGGTGACCTTGGATCAGGTGAAAGCCCACCAAAAATATTTTAAAAGTAGGCCGACTGCGTCTGAAACCGTTGCCTATACGAACGTTGCCTGTTCCGACATGTCCTGTCCTGAACTTTGTTCTGTCCTATCGCCGGTTCTGCCTGCCTGCTTACCTGCCTTGTGTCGTGCTCCGGGCTTTACGTGCTGCTTGTCCTGCCACGCTTTGCTCTTTCGCTCGATTCCTTGGCAGGGCAGGGTGCAGACAGCTCTGGACTACACGTCTAACAAAGTGAAAAATGGTTAAGTTAATGTAAGAATATACGTCAATCCATTAGCGGACAGGTGAAGGTCCCTTGGCTCCATACAGGAGAGAGGACAGAGAGCTCTGCCCTATCCGCCTAACCAGGTGAAAAATTAAGTTAAAGTTAAAATATACGTCAATCTATTGGGGAACTGATGAAAGTCGTTTGGCTCCATAAATCACCATACAATTAGGCGAAGCCATCGCAGCGCCATGCACAACAACACAGTGCCGGAGGTCATGGCTCTGATGGTCTCTTAACGGTCACGGTTGGCAGTCTCGGGTCAAAATGACGGCCCACAAGTGTCACCCCTGCCCAAGGACAGGGGTGAAAAGCTTCTGACTTACTGGAAATGATCGGTGACAAAAACTGACTCTTTTGCAAACCAACTGGTGACAAAATTGCGAAAATGTAAACAAATTTCAACAGACCAGGTCGTACTGCAACTTGCTATCCCAGCCAAAAGAAACTGAAAACTTAGTATCACTTAACTTAGTGGCCTTAACTTAACTAAACAAAGCTTAGTAAAACTTAGTAAACCTGGATATCACCATTCGAGCACTTCTGTTCACATAATTTTATTCAGAACAGACGCTTCGCTGTATGAGCATATTGAACCATAAGATACGGCCAAACGAAGTTTGGCCAAGTTACTTGGTTACTTGGTTACTTGGTTACAAGTTACGTAATTTGGCCAAGGCCAAGTTACGGCCAAACGAAGTTTGGCCGTATCTTATATATATATATATATATATATATATATATATATATATATATATATCATATTATAAAGTTTGGTTTTAATCAGAATAGTCTGAAGCAGGTGCCAAAAATATACTACAAACTGTACTATACCAGTGCTGACGTCACAGATCAGCGGTGACACGGTGCTTTTCCAATGTCTCTCAGATCGGTGCTTTTCCTAGATTTGTTTAGCCAAGATTCGCTTTGCATACTAAACAGTATGAAATATCAAAGAACTAGCGTTATTCCTGGTCGTAAGGATTGTAGCTGGCCGCATCATCTTACGACGAACGTGATCAGCGTGCGAAACAACGCGCAGGGCAGAAAGAAAGCGTGTGCGCGGCGGATGACCCGCGAACATAGACGACAGAGAACTTCGGGCAAAGCGAAGAGATACAGGGACTGGCGATAGGAGCGGAAGGCAGACAACAGAGTACGAGGCAGGGGAAAGGATGACGAAGAAGGAGCAGAGTACAGCTAAAAGTAGAATTCCTTCGGTCTTGCTGCCCGTCCCGCCCCGCCCGTCACGTCCCGTCCCGCTCAAGACTGGACATGACCGGCCATGCCTTCCTCTGTCTTTGCCCGTTTGCTGGTCTAGCCGTCTGTCCTAACGGCCCCTGCACATGCAATGCCACAAATATGTGAAGCTTGCACGTCATTGCAACCCGATTGTCACGGCCGTGCTCGACTACTAGGGCTGCTAGAGCTCCCTCACGACAGTCTGTAGCTAGCGCTTTACGGGTTAGCCTTGTGAGACGATGGTGGGTGTGGCTAGTGTGCTCGAAGCCGTACACCGTGCAATGTGAAAGTAACGGCGCGGAGCGGAATTGGGACGTTACTGTACGTTATATCGGCTCGTTGGTCTAGGGGTATGATTTTCGCTTAGGGTGCGAGAGGTCCCGGGTTCAAATCCCGGACGAGCCCAGTTATTGCTGTTGATGGTACTGCTGGCAGTTCTTCCTTCATATCGACCTCTGTCATTGTCAACATCATACTTCCTGGGATGTTCTTAGCTTCGCTATGGTACATCCGAAGGTATGTTTGCTGCAGTGTCCTAGAATTGCCGACTTCAGGTATAAAGCAGCACCCTATATGATGAACGTTTTCACTCCTTTTCCCCATATTTTATGTGAATGTTTCACTCCTACCTGACATTACCTAACCGTGCATATCAAACCCATATTTCCTTTTCCGAGGTTTTATGATGTCATGCGAAACCGAGCTCGCTTCAAACCATCAAGCATAAACAAGGCTCCACACAACCTGGACACCTGCTGCTATATCCCGCCTCACTTGCATTTGATCTTGTATATGCATGCACAGACCAAACCATGTACCTTTAAATCCAAGAGCCCCGGCGACTCCAGCCGCCTGCATGCATCAAGCTTGGTTTGTTTACAACATGCAGCACAAGTTCCAAATGCAAGGTTTTCACGCATCCCTTTTTTGTAGCACCATGCAAACACCACACCACCAAAGCATAGCCTGGTACAAACACCAGCAAAGTCTGGTAGATAATTTTACATCACGGATTTATTTTGCCCGAATAAACTGGACCACTGAATTGCGTCACTCCCGAAATGCAGGAGTGAAAATTCAAGAAATGTCTTCTATATGAAATTTTAAAACTGAAGATCACCATTCAAGCACTTCTCTTCACAGAATTTTAGCCAGGTGAGCTGATTATAGAATTTTGATAACAAACTAGAGATACCACCTATAGCTTAAAATGTTGATCAATTTATCTGCGGAATGTTCCAAATGCAAACTTGCTCATGTTCTGTAACTGAATGGGATTTATTTGCCAGCCGCTCAAACATGTTTGATATCCACCCAAGAGTGAAAAATTCATAGGGAATGAAGGAGACAAATTGAACCACGGAACTTATTTTTGACACTATTTTTGCCCTGCTAAAATTCCAGTTAGCTGTTTCTTTTGTTCCGTGGCGGGGCTTCATAATGATAACTAAAGCCCTTCTAGGCTAAATACCTTATCACGGTACAGTTTCCTAGCGTGCATGGCTTTGGGACAGACCTGGCGCAGCTAATACGGAGGTGTTTGCTAGCGAATTTTGTTTTATCACTCAGACCCCTCTCACTTATTTCGCATCTTAATCTCGTAGGTCGGTCGGCGTGATTTATGTTTATCTTTTGTGGGTATGAGGGATAACCCTGTCTATCAGCAAGCCGTGCGAAAGATATGTCATGCTTTAAATAAGCTTCATCATGTTTGCATCACACCTGCTGTTATTAAGGTGAGTTGAGATGGTCTTCAACATATGGGCTGCTTTAAATTAGGCTAAGGAGATTAATTGCATGGGAAGTGGCAGAAACAATTTTGCAAGAATTAAAGATTCAAAAATGCTGCTGTGCTACAAATAGGTTGGACCGGATGAGATGAGGTAAGGCTTCTTTAAATTAAGCATATTTAGGTTACTTTCTTGGAAATAAGCACTGCTATTTTCCAAGAAACAGTGACATAATATTTGCAGTTCTTGACTTCATCTTAGCAGAACCCAAAGGTATACCTGCTGTGTTAGATTGAGTGAAGCGTTGATGTGCAGGGGTCAGAGGTTTTTTTTGTTTGAACGCTTTATGCTTGTTGACTTGTTTGTTGTTGTTTTTGTTCTTCAATTCCCTTGTTTTGCTTTGAGTCCGGTGTCCTGTGTCATGTGGAAGTCCTGTGAAGAAAAGTGCAAAATAAAGCATCAAAACCTCGATGTAATTGAAAAGTTAACCACCATGGTCGGTTAATCCATATCATCATTAAAAGTGTTACTGAACGCATTGATGATACATTCAAATTCGCTTTTCCAAAACTAAGTGAAAACTACACCGCTAGTGACTCTAAAATAAACGACTAACGAAATAAACTAAGTGTCTCCGGCATTACGACTTCAAATAATAAAGTACGGAAACGTGACATGACAAAAAGATACCTAACGATAAAACAAAAATGCCTCCCGGATGAAAACGCACAGCTTTTTTTAAACCGACCGCACATGGCCCTGATGTAACTACTCCGATGTTTCCAGCATTGCAGGTTTCATACGGCGAGGTTGGTTAGTTCCGTACTTAGTAATGCTTGTGTGAAAAGCGCTTAGCGAGGCGCAGAAGGTCCAAGACACAAATATGTGCTTGAACGCATAGAGATAGCAAGCGCTTACCTCCGACAGCAATAGACGGGCTCGTCCGGGATTTGAACCCGGGGCCTCTCGCACCCGAAGCGAGAATCATACCCCTAGACCAACGAGCCTATGATGGCGACCCAAGGGTCCCAATTCTGGACCGCGCCGCTACCTTCAAAATGTGCAGGCAGCAATTTCGAGCGCACTGTCCGCATGCACTATCATTTCAAGAGCTCACAGTGTAAGGTTACTGGTGACGTCATTTGGCGACCAAAACGTTGGTAACACGAAAATGGATGAAGAAAGTGGACTGTGACAGAAAAGGACAGGAGGGCACGACTGAGGACGCATTGAGGAACAACGTACAGGGCAGAATGAAAGTGTGTGCACGACAGACGACAAAGCAACACCGGGGACATAGGACTTCGATAAAGGGCAGAGATCCAAGAGAGAACAGCTAAAAACCGGAACTTGTCTCCCCCGCCCACCATGGCCAGCCCTTCTCTCCCATCATGTCTTGGACTGAATGTGACCGGTCAGGCCTTGCTCTGTTCTGCCTTTTTGCTGGTCCTGCATTCTGTTCCAACGGTTTCTCCACATGCATCGTCATAAATAAGTTGATGCTACGAGAGCTATGCTTCCCCGCGACAGCCTAAAGCCAACGCTTTACACGATAACCTCGGTGGGTTTGGTCAGTGTGCTTGGGGCTGTACACCATGTGATGTGAAAGTAACAGCGCAGACCAAAATTGGGGCATCACAGGGTATTTCATCGAATCATTGGTCTAGGGGTATGACTCTCGCCTAGAGTGAGAGATGAGATGTCCCGGGTTCAAATCCCGGTCGAGCGCAGTTGTTGCTTTCAGTGGTGCTACTGGTAGTTTTTCCTGCACATCGATCTCTATCATTGTTAACATCAGGCTTCCTGGGACGTTCTAAGCCTTGCCGTGGTATATTTGAAAGCATGTGCGCTATGTGGTGTGTACATTGATGTCATGCTGGATCCGATGAAAATCAATTCGGTATAAACCGACACTCAGTACGCTTTCAGCAAGCTTTTCGGTGAAGCGAACGTTAGAAATAATAGCATCGTATGGACCTTCACCTTTTAGCGAACGTGGGCAGCTTTTCAATGAAGCAAAACCAAAGAGCAGCTGCACCGAGTTGTAACGTCCTAGATACGGTCCGCGCCATTGCTTTCACATTATCCTGTCCTGTCTCACAAGATCACCAAGTAAGACACGTCAACAAAAGTCCAACGGTCACGGCTAAGCTTTGTTCCCTAGGCCTTGCTCCCTGCCGACAGTCCGTAGCCAGCGCTTTACGTCACGAGATTATGCGTCAGCGGGTGTGGCCATAACGCCGACAATCGTCGTATGATGCAAAAGTAGTCTTGTTTGCGTACGTGCCCCTTGTGGCTCCGGCTTTACCTGCGGGAGAAAAGTCCCACTGACTCTCGGATCCGTCTGTTCAACCGCACCACTCCGAAAACCGGCTGCTCCAAAAGCCGCCCCGCGGCTGCCGCACCTGACCACAGTCCATACTGGCTGCGCCTGCCGCCGGCGGTCACGGGCGCATCAAGCAGCCGCGAGCCCATGGCCCAGTCCGCCGACACACGACCCAGCGCGGCGCCACTCGAGCACCGCCGACCGCCTCTACACGAGCACATGCACTGCGCACGCACAGGGGCGCGTCCAGGCCTGCCGTGCGGCGGTGTTGCTCACCCGGCATTAAGGGCCCGGACCAGGTATGCAGGTGTGATTCTCGCTTGGGGTGCGAGCGGTCCCGGGCTCAAATCCCGGACGGCTCCGGTTATGGATGTTAAGGATACCCGCATGCTAACCCAAAGCGTTCAACGACATGGATTTTCGGGTCATTCTGTGCTTTTTCACTGTGAGTTTGATCTGTGTGACGGAACAACAATAAGCAAAAAAGCACAAAGCATGTGGGACATTGCCTTCAAAACCGCCCGCAGCCAGAGGCTACGAGCTGATTGGTTGGAATGGTCACCGTTGAGGCACTGGGCCATCACGCGAAGATGTCTCCGAACTCATAAGCCCTTCTCACGGTCGGGATTGATCGACACTGGCGCGTTCCTCCTACAACAATAACCGGGCTCGTCCGGGATTTGAACCCGGGATCTCTCGCACCCAAAGCGAGAATCATACCCCTAGACCAACGAGCCGACGGCAGTTTTGATCACATCACAATTCCGGTCCCTGCATTACGTTCACATCTTACAGGCAACAGCTGCCGGTGCACTGGCCACATCCACCGTCGCACAAGCTCGTGGCATGCGCTGGCCACAGACTGCCGCCGGGGAGCATAGCGCAGGGAACAGGGCTTAGCCGTGACCGTTGGACTTGTGTCAATAACTGCATGGCAATGCATGGGGCCATATAACTTCAACCAGAGTTTCTCCCCAAACGTCTTCGTTAGAAGGATAGGCCAGAGCGGTCTGCCTTCTGCCCTGCCAAACAACAGGGGGACGTGGCGGAGCAAGCCGCCAATTAGGCGGCTTTTCATTCCCGCCAAGGTGTGGCGGAAATGAAAAAGACGGAATAGAATAGAGAACAACGTAGGGACAAAGCAGCACAAGGAAAAGCACAGGCCGAAGTGCGGGATTGGAGATGGAACAAAATTTCACGCTATTTGATTCAACAGGACTTGTGAGCTATAAATCAGGTGTTAAGGCATGCGAAGCTTTCAGTACAAAATATGGCTGACGTTATTCAAAAGCTACCCACAATTGTTGATTTACCAATATAATCCTTAACCAGTGTTATGGAGCCCAGTAACAATCAATACCAGCCTTCTTTTCCAAAACATGAGTTAAACTTACACCACTCACCGAACCGCACCTAATCTCCGAACCCACTGCCTGCACCCAGTATCGTCTCAAGAGATCATAATGGAATGTACTGTTTCTTAGTGCGGTCGATATGTAGAAACAATTGGAGAACCGAGAACCGATGCAGACTGAGACAGGACCGGGTGGAAGGACACGACTGATAGCCCTGGGTGGAGCAGCGTGCAAGGCGGAGCGAAAGGGCGTTCACGGCAGAGGACTCCTGGGAAAGCGTAGAGATGCACGGACTGAAGACAGAACCGGAAGACAGAACACAGAGTACCAGGCAGAGGAAAGGAGAAAGGAGAGGGAACGGAGAACAGATGAAAGCAGGATCCCTTCTATCTTACTGCCCGTCCCAGCTCGTCTCGTCCTGCTCAGTACGGGACATGACCGGCCGTGCCCTGCTCTGTCTTCTATCTGTTTGTTGGTCCAGCCTTCTGTCTTAACGGCTCCTCCACATGCAATGCCACAAGTATTTTGAAGCTTGCACGTCATTGCAACCCCAATTTTCACGGCCAAGCTCAACTACTAGGGCTGCTAGAACTTCCTCACGACAGTCTGTCCCTAGCGCTTTACGGGATAACCTTGTGAGACGATGGTAGGTGTGGCCAGTGTGCTCAAAGCCGTACACCGTGCGATGTGAAAGTAACGGCGCGGAGCGGAATTGGGACGTTACTATACGTTGTATCGGCTCGTTGGTCTAGGGGTATGATTCTCGCTTAGGGTGCGAGAGGTCCCGGGTTCAAATCCCGGACGAGCCCAGTTATTGCTGCTGATGGTACTCCTGGTGGTCCTTCCTTCGCATTGACCTCTGTCATTGTCAACATCATACTTCCTGGGATGTTCTTAGCTTCGCTATGGTATATCCGAAGGTATGTTTGTTGCGTGTGTCCTAGAACTGCCGACTTCAGGTATAAAGCAGCACCCTATAAGATGGACGTTTTGACTTCTTTTCCCCATGTTTTATGTGAATGTTTCACTCCTACCTGTTATTGTTTAACCGTGCATAGCAAAACCATACTTTCCTTTCCGAGGTTTTAAGATGTCATCCGAAACCGAGCTCACTTCAAACCATCAAGCATGAACAAGGCTCCACACAGCCTGGACACCTGCGGCTATATCGCGCCTCACTTACATCTGATCCTGTATATGTATGCACAGAGCAAACCAGGCACCTTCAAATCCAAGAGCCCCGGCGGCTCCAGCCGCCTGCATACATCAAGCTTGGTTTGTTTTCAACATGCAGCACAAGTTCCAAATGCAAGGTTTTCACGCATCCCCTTTGTTGTAGCACCACGCAAGCACCACACCACCAAAGAATAGCCTGGTACAAACACCAGCAAAGTCTGGTAGAAAATTTTACATCATGGATATCTTTTACCCGAAGAAACTGGACCACTGAATTGCGTCACTCCCGAAATGCAGGAGTGAAAACTCAAGAAATGTCTTTTATATGAAATTTAAAAGCTGAATATCACTATTCGAGCACTTCTGTTCACAGAAATTTAGTCAAGTGAACCGATTATAAAAGTTTAACAGCAAACTAAAGTTACCGCCTACAGCTTAAAATGTTGAACAATTTCTCTGCAGAATGTTCCATATGCAAACTTGCGCATATTCTGTACATGAATTCGATTTCTTCGCCAGCCGCCCAAACATGCTTGATGTCCACCCAAAAGTGAGCAATTCATAGGGGATGAAGGAGACAATTTGAAGTACGAAACTTATTTTTAACACCATTTTTGCCGTGTTCAAATTCCAGTTAGCTGTTTCTTTTGTTCCATTGCGGGGCTTCATAATGATAACTAAAGCCCTTCTAGGCTCAATACCTTATCACTGTACAGTTTCCTAGCATACATGGCTTTGGGACAGACCTGGCGCAGCTAATACGGAGGTGTTTGGCAGCGAACTTCTGTTTTATTATTCAGACTCCGTCTAATTTACTTCCCATTTTAATCTCGTAATTCGGTGGGCATGATTGATATTGTTTTTTTGTGGTTGGAAGGGATAACCCTGTCTATCAGCAAACCGTTCGAAAAATGTTTTATGCTTCAAATAACCTTCATCATGTTTCCATCACACCTGTTGTTATTTAGGTGAGTTGAGATGGTATTCAACATATGGGCTGCTCTGAATTAGGTTAAGGTGGTTAATTGCATGGCAAGTGTCAGAAGGAATTTGGCAGCATTAGAGATTCAAAAATGCGGCTGTGCTACAAATAGATTGGACCTGATGAGATAAAGTAAGGCTTCTTTAGATTAGGCATAATTAGATTACTTTCATGGAAATAAGCATTGCTATTTTGCAAGAAAAGGTGACATAATGTTTGTATTTCTTGACTTCATCTTAACAGGAGTCAGAGGTATACCTGCTGTGTTTGGTTGAGTGATGCGTTAACGTGCAGGGGTCAGAAGCTTTTTTGTTTGAACGCTTTATGCTTGTTGACTTGTTTGTTGTTGTTTTTGTTCTTGAATTCCCTTGTTTTGCTTTGAGTCCGGTGTCCTGTGTCATGTGGAAGTCCTGTGAAGAAAAGCGCAAAATAAAGCATCAAAGCCTTGATGTAATTGAAAAGTTTATCACCATGGTTGGTTGATCCATATCATCATTAAAAGTGTTACTGAAAACATTGATGATAGATTCAAATTCGCTTTTCCAAAACTAAGTGAAAACTGCACCGCTAGCGACTCCAAAATAAACGACTAACGAGGCATTACAACTTCAAATAATAAAGTACGGAAACGTGACATGACAAAAAGGTACCTAACGATAAAACCAAAATGCCTCCCGGATGAAAACGCACAGTTTTTTTTTAACCGACCACACATGGCCCTGTCGCAACTTCTCCGCCGTTTCCAGCATTGCAGATTTCATACGGCGAGGTTGGTTAGTTCCGTACTTAGTAATACCTGTGTGAAAAGCGCTGAGCGAGGCGCAGAAGGTCCAAGACACAAATATGTGCTTGAACACATAGAGATAGCAAGCGCTTATCTCTGACAGCAATAGCCGGGCTCGTCCGGGATTTGAACCCGGGACCTCTCGCACCCGAAGCGAGAATCATACCCCTAGACCAACGAGCCGATAACGGCGTCCCATGGGTCCCTATTCTGCGCCGCGCCGCTGCCTTCAAAATGTGCAAGCGCACAGTTTCGAGCGCACTGTCCGCACGCACTATCATTTCAAGAGCTCACATTGTAAGGTCATTGGTGACGTCATTTGGGGACGAAAAAGTTGGTAACCCGGAAATCGATGCAGAAAATGGACTGTGACAGAACAGGATAGGATGACACGACTGAGGACGCATTGAGGAACAACGTACAGGGCAGAATGAAAGTGTGTGCTCGGCAGACGACAAAGCAACACTGAGGTCATAGGACTTGGGATAAAGGGCGGAGATCCAATAGAGAACAGCTAAAAACAGGAGCTTGCCTCTCCCGGCCACCATGGCCAGCCCATCTCTTCCATCACGTCTCGGACTGAACGTGACCGGTCAGGCCTTGCTCTGTCTCGCTCAGGGTGCGGGTCCCGGGTTCAATGCCCGGACGAGCCCAGTTGTTGTTGTCAGTGGTACTCCTGGTAGTCCATTCTCCGCATCGATCTCTATCATTGTCAACATCAGGCTTCCGGGGATGCTCCTAGCTTTGCTATGGTATATTCGAAGGTATGTGTGCTGTATGGTGTGCGCACTGAAGGCATTGATATCATGCTGGAGCCGATGCAAATTAAATTGGTATGAGTCGGTCCTTAGTACGCGTTCAGCAAGCTCAACCCCAGACCAACGAGCCGATGAAGCGTGCCTTAACGTCCCAATTCCGGGCCGCGCCGTTGCTTTTACACCGCACTGTGTACGGTTCCAAGCACACCAGTCATACCTACCACTGTCTCGCAAGCTATCCCGTAAAGCGCTAGCTGCAGACGGTCGTGAGGAAGCTCTAGTTCTAGTACCTGCAATGATGATTGCTCTAGTACGATATTACATTAGCTCTTGTAGCCCTAGTAGCCAAGCTTTGCCGTGACAATTGGGGTTGCTGGACTAGGAAACGGCAAAAGACAGAACAAGGCATGGTCGGTCATGTCCCGTCCTGAGCGAGACGAGAAGAGATGGGACGTGCAGCAAGACAGAAGCTTTTATCTGTTCTCTGCCCCTTCTCCCTCCTCTTTTCTTCTGACTTGTGCTCTGTTCTCTATACGCCGCATTCATCTTCGGTCCTTACATTTATGACATACTTTAGAAAAAGAAAGCAGGGATTCGTGGTTACTGAGTTCCATAGCACTTTTCAGGGGATCATATCCATAAATCAACAATTGTGGGTAACTTTTGAATTACGTCAACCACGTTTTGTTAGGTAAGCCTTTGCATGCTTTAAGCACCCGACTGATAGCTCGCAAATCCTGTAGAATCGAACAGCATGACGTTTTGTTCCTTCCCCCATCCCTCACTTTGGCCTGTACTTTTCGCTGTTCTGCTTTGTCTCCACGCTCTTCTCTACTTTGTTTCGTCTTTTTCATTCCTGTCACACCTTGCTCTGCCCTGTCCCCCTGTCCTTTGGCAGGACAGAAGACAGACCGCTCTAGCATATCCCTCTAACGAAGTCACGTGGGGAGAAACTCCCGTTCGTCACTTCGTCCCATGCATTGCCATGCAGTTATCGACACAAGTCCAACGGTAGTGCTAAGCTCTGTTGCCTGCGCTATGCTGTTGCCTGCGGCGGTCCGCTGCTAGCGCAAGTCACGAGCTCGTGCGAAGGTGGATGTGCTCAGCGCACCGGCAGCTGTTGCCAACAAGATGTAAACGTGATGCAGGGACCGGAATTGGGATGTGTAAGCGGAAACTGTCGGCTCGTCGGCCTGGGGGTATGATTCTCGCTTTGAGTGCGAGAGGTTCCGGGTTCAAATCCCGGACAAGCACGGTTATTACTGTAGGAGGAACGTGCCTGCGGTACGGCTGGTGTCGAATCAGCGAGTTCGGCGGGGGGCACTCGTGAAAAGGGGAACGTGGGCGGAAAGAAAAAAGGTGGCGAAAGAAGGAGGAGAGAAGAGGAAGAGAAGAGAACAGGGAGAGGATAAATGTGGCAAATGTGATGGAGGACCTCCTGAACGCCAAATTGATGTATGTCGACAGAAACATCTGTATCGTCTTGATTTTGCTGTTCTGATTGCTGTTGTGACTTGCAGTTACCGACGGCGGCAGCCGTGTGATACTGCGCCGGCAACAGAGAAGCTCGGCCGCGTGGCGAGTACTGCTCCGATATAACCCAATGTGGGTGTGGCCAGTGTGCTCGAAGCCGTGTGGTGTGGAAGTAACGGCGCGGCCCGGAATTGGGACGTTACATGACATGTAATCGGCTCGTTGGTCTAGGGGTATGAGTCTCGCTTAGGGCGCGAGAGGTCCCGGGTCCAAATTTCCGGACGAGGCCGGTTATTGCTGTCATTGATAATCCTGGTAGCCCTTTCCCCGGAGCGACCCAGTGCAAGACTATGGGCTGCTGTTAGTTGCGTTCATGTCATGAAAAGTTGACTGGTTTGAAGCACGTAGCTAATCGTCAGCGTTTTAACGTAAAAAGCCCTGCCGATCTAGGATTGTTGCTTGTGGACACCTGAGCTGTAGCTCTAGAGGTAGCCGGAGGATGTTGGAGAGACGCATGTCAAAAATTCACCGGGGGCCTTCTTCTGCTGAGTGTAACAGTGCCGTTGAGATAAGAGGCTGAGCATCGCTGGTGTGGGCCTCCCGCATTGCCCGTCGCACGTCTAGCTTAGCGTGCTGATCGGTGGACAGACGTGGGATAAAACGTTTTTTATGTCCGTCATATTGCACATAAAGATGAATAAAGGCGTTAGTGGTGTCCAAAAATGTCGTTTGCAACTGTTGATTCCAGTATTGCATGGGTTTTGTTCTAAATGAATGGGATCGTGTTGGGAAGTGTGACTTCTGCACCAGTCATGATAATGCGATGATAATGAAGGTCGCCTGCACGCTCAGCTCGTTGTACAGTGGCACGACAAAACCATAGGTGATAATGTTGGCAGGTGCTTGTAGAATCGTGCGTCCTGTCCTGCCGCTACACAATCCCATGTCGGCATCCTCTGGGCAAGTAAAAAATCCCGTCAGTAAAAAAATATTTTCGGTAAATATAGGGCTAAAGGGATGCAGTTTTGCAAAATACATAGGGTTGAAGAATGGAGGGTTGGGTGCAAGAAAAAGTGACTAAGTATGCCTCCAAAATGCACTCAAAGCAGTTTTCTCCACATATTTGACGCACTTTCTTTTCACTGTATGGAACAGGGTGTGGTTTCTCAAACTTGGTTTGGGGGCTAAACCTAAAAAATGTAATTAACAAAGACTAATGCTTGAAAATGATAACCAAACACAGGAAGCTATATCCATGGTTAGGAGGCACAATCCCCCCGACCCCACCCCCATCTGAATAGGAAACCACACACCTCTAAACTGGTTATATTAAGTATACCCTTGTCTGATAATTCTATTTCTTCAGTTTCAACCATCATTCAGTGACTGATGATTAGCAAATGATACTTGAGTGCGAGTGAACTCTAAAAGCAAAAATGTTTGTTCGCTGTGCCGCATTGCATTAAATTTCGCTTTGTTTTGTGGTTTATTACATTAAGAGTTATATTACAAAGGTTTCTGAAACATCCGGCTCCAGGTAATAATTTAGACGGTTCCAAATTTCGTCGTTGACGGAAAGGCACTTTTCTCACCCCTGTCCAAGAGTCCGGAGTTCTTGTGAGTTCGGTCATATATTCGCTTGATAGTCTGATTCTTTAACGGTAGTCATTGCAACCAACCAAACCATGCCTTCTGCCGGAAAACTCAAGACCATGGTTAACGGGAGCATGACACCTTTTTGCATTTTCCACTAGTTTTTACCAGTGTTCACAACCAGACGCGCAAGTTTTCTCCGTCAGAACAGTTGCATCAAAATCCTTCGGAATTCCTCAGAACTTTTAGGTGAAGTAGCCACTTTTCACTACACGAGCACCGCAGATCGCGTCTGCACGAGCATACGCCATGCGCACGCATAGGGGCGCACCCAGGTCTGCCGTACGGCCGTTTCGTTCACCCCGCCTCATTGGCACGGGCCAGGTATCCGCCGTGTTATTCTCGCCTGGGGTGCGATGGGTCAAGGGTTCAAACGACTCCGGTTATTGATTTTAAAAATACACACATACAAATTTAAAGCGTTGAAGGACATAGGGGTTTTCGAGCTATTCTGTGCCTCGTCACCATGGGTTTGATCTATGTAACGGAACAACCATAAGCGAAAAGTACAAAACGTGCAGTATACTGCCTTTCACAATGTCTGCAGCCGGGATGCGCGTGATGATGTAAAAGATGTGAAAGTAACGGCGCGGAACGGAATTGGGACGTTACTATACGTTGTATCGGCTCGTTGGTCTAGGGGTATGATTCTCGCTTAGGGTGCGAGAGGTCCCGGGTTCAAATCCCGGACGAGCCCCGTTATTGCTGTTGATGGTACTCCTGGTGGTCCTTCCTTCGCATTGACCTCTATCATTGTCAACATCATGCCTCCTGGGATGTTCTTAGCTTCGCTATGGTATATCCGAAGGTATGTTTGCTGCAGTGTGTCCTAGAATTGCCGACTTCAAGTGTAAGGTAGCACCCTATAATAGGGACGTTTTCACTCCTTCTCCCCATATTTTATGTGAATGTTTCACTCCTACCTGACATTACCTAACCGTGCATATCAAACCCATATTTCCCTTTCTGAGGTTTTACGATGTCATCCGAAACCGAGCTCACTTCAAACCATCAAACATAAACAAGTCTCCCCACAACCTGGACATCTGGTTATGGATGTTAAGGATACCTGTATGCTAACCCAAAGCGTTCAACGACATATGGATTTTCGGGTCATTCTGTGCTTTTTCACTGTGAGTTTGATCTGTGCGACGGAACAACAATAAGCAAAAAGCGCAAAGCATGCGGGACATTGCCTTGAAAACCAGCTGCAGCCAGAGGCTACGAGCTGATTGGTTGGAATGACCACCGTTGAAGCACTGGGCCATCACGCGAAGATGTCTCCGAACTCATAAGCCCTTCTCACGGTCGGGATTGTTTGACACTGGCGCGTTCCTCCTACAACCATAACCGGGCTCGTCCGGGATTTGAACCCGGGACCTCTCGCACCCAAAGCGACAATCATTACCCTAGACCAACGAGCCGACGACATCTTTTGATCACATCCCAATTCCGGTCCCTGCATTACGTTCACATCTTACAGGCAACAGCTGCCGGTACACTGGCCACATCCACCGTCGCACAAGCTCGTGACATGCGCTGACTACAGACTGCCGACGGGGAGCATAGCGCAAGGAGCGGGGCTTAGCAGTGACCGTTGAACTTGTGTCGATTACTGTATGGCAATGCAGGGGGCCATATAACTTCAACCAGAGTTTCTCCCCACATGACTTCGTTAGAATGATAGGCTAGAGCGGTCTGCCGTCTCTCCCGCCAAACAACAGGGGAACGTGGCAGAGCAAGGTGGGGCGGAAATAAAAAAGACGGCATAGAATAGAGAACAACGTAGGGACAAATTGGCACAAGGAAAAGCACAGGCCGGGGTGTGGGACTGGAGAAGAAACAATATTTCACGCTATTTGATTCAACAGGACTTGTGAGCTATTAATCAGGTGCTTAAAGCATGCGAAGCTTTCAGTACAAAATATGGCTGACGTAGTTGAAAAGCTTCCCACAATTGTTGATTTACCAATATGATCCTTAACCAGTGTTATGGAGCCCAGTAACAATCAACACCAGCTTTCTTTTCCAAAAAATGAGTTAAACCTACACCACTCACCGAACCACACCTAATCTCCGAACCCACTGCCTGCACCCAGTATCGTCTCAAGAGATCATAATGGAATGTACTGTTTCTTAGTGCGGTCGATATGTAGAAACAATTGGGGAACCGAGAACCGATGCAGAAAACGGACTGAGACAGGACCGGATAAAAGGACACGACTGATAGCCCTTGGTGGAGCAGCGTGCAGGGCGGAGCGAAAGGGCGTGCACGGCAGAGGACTCCTGGGAAAGCGTAGAGATGCACGGACTGAAGACAGAAACGGAAGACAGAACACAGAGTACCAGGCAGAGGAAAGCCAAAAGGAGAGGGAGCAGAGGACAGATGAAAGCAGAATCCCTTCCATCTTGCTGCCCGTCCCATCTCTTCTCGTCTCGCTCAGGACGGGACATGACCGGCCATGCCTTGCTCTGTCTTTTACCCGTTTGTTGGTCCAGCTTTCTGTCTTAACGGCTCCTCCACATGCAATGCCACAAATATTCTGAAGCTTGCACGTCATTGCAACCCCAATTTTCACGGCCAAGCTCAACTACTAGGGCTACTAGAGCTTCCACACGACAGTCTGTCCCTAGCGCTTTACGGGATAACCTTGTGAGGCGATGGTAGGTGTGGCCAGTGTGCTCAAAGCCGTACACCGTGCGATGTGAAAGTAACGGCGCGGAGCGGAATTGGGACGTTACTATACGTTGTATCGGCTCGTTGGTCTAGGGGTATGATTCTCGCTTAGGGTGCGAGAGGTCCCGGGTCCAAATCCCGGACGAGCCCAGTTATTGCTGTTGATGGTACTCCTGGTAGATATTCCTTCGTATCGACCTCTGTCATTGTCAACATCATGCCTCCTTGGATGTTCTCAGCTTCGCTATGTTATATCCGAAGGTATGTTTGCTGCAGTGTCCTAGAATTGCCGACTTCAGGTATAAAGCAGCACCCTATCAGAAGGGCGTTTTCCCTCCTTTTCCCCATGTTTTATGTGAATGTTTCACTCCTACCTCACATTGCCTAACCGTGCATATCAAACCCATATTTCCCTTTACGAGGTTTTTATGATGTCATCCGAAACCGAGCTCACTTCAAACCATCAAGCATAAACAAGGCTCCACACAACCTGGACACCTGCGGCTATATCCCGCCTCACTTACATCTGATCTTGTATATGTATGCACAGAGCAAACCAGGCACCTTCAAATCCAAGAGCCCCGGCGGCTCCAGCCGCCTGCATACATCAAGCTTGGTTTGTTTTCAACATGCAGCACAAGTTCCAAATGCAAGGTTTTCACGCATCCCCTTTGTTGTAGCACCACGCAAGCACCACACCACCAAAGCATAGCCTGGTACAAACACCAGCAAGGCCTGGTAGAAAATTTTACATCATGGATATCTTTTACCCGAAGAAACTGGACCACTGAATTGCGTCACTCCCGAAATGCAGGAGTGAAAACTCAAGAAATGTCTTTTATATGAAATTTTAAAGCTGAATATCACTATTCGAGCACTTCTGTTCACAGAAATTTAGTCAAGTGAGCCGATTATTAAAGTTAAACAGCAAACTAAAGTTACCGCCTACAGCTTAAAATGTTGACCAATTTCTCTGCAGAATGTTTCATATGCAAACTTGCGCATATTCTGTACATGAATTCGATTTCTTCGCCAGCCGCCCAAACATGCTTGATGTCCACCCAAAAGTGAGCAATTCATAGGGGATGAAGGAGACAATTTGAAGTACGAAACTTATTTTTAACACCATTTTTGCCGTGTTCAAATTCCAGTTAGCTGTTTCTTTTGTTCCATGGCGGGGCTTCATAATGATAACTAAAGCCCTTCTAGGCTCAATACCTTATCACTGTACAGTTTCCTAGCATACATGGCTTTGGGACAGACCTGGCGCAGCTAATACGGAGGTGTTTGGCAGCGAACTTCTGTTTTATTATTCAGACTCCGTCTAATTTACTTCCCATTTTAATCTCGTAATTCGGTGGGCATGATTGATATTGGTATTTTGTGGTTGGGAGGGATAACCCTGTCTATCAGCAAACCGTTCGAAAAATGTTTCATGCTTCAAATAACCTTCATCATGTTTCCATCACACCTGTTGTTATTTAGGTGAGTTGAGATGGTATTCAACATATGGGCTGCTCTGAATTAGGTTAAGGTGGTTAATTGCATGGCAAGTGTCAGAAGGAATTTGGCAGCATTAGAGATTCAAAAATGCGGCTGTGCTACAAATAGATTGGACCTGATGAGATAAAGTAAGGCTTCTTTAGATTAGGCATAGTTCGATTACTTTCATGGAAATAAGCATTGCTATTTTGCAAGAAAAGGTGACATAATGTTTGTATTTCTTGACTTCATCTTAACAGGAGTCAGAGGTACACCTGTTGTGTTTGGTTGAGTGATGCGTTAATGTGCAGGGGTCAGAAGCTTTTTTGTTTGAACGCTTTATGCTTGTTGACTTGTTTGTTGTTGTTTTTGTTCTTCAATTCCCTTGTTTTGCTTTGAGTCCGGTGTCCTGTGTCATGTGGAAGTCCTGTGAAGAAAAGTGCAAAATAAAGCATCAAAACCTTGATGTAAATGAAAAGTTAATCACCATGGTTGGTTGATCCATATCATCATTGAAAGTGCTACTGAAAACATTGATGATAGATTCAAATTCGCTTTTCCAAAACTAAGTGAAAACTGCACCACTAGCGACTCCAAAATAAACGACTAACGAGGCATTACGACTTCAAATAATAAAGTACGGAAACGTGACATGACAAAAAGGTACCTAACGATCAAACAAAAATGCCTCCCGGATGAAAACGCAGTTTTTTTTTAACCGACCACACATGGCCCTGCCGCAACTTCTCCGCCGTTTCCAGCATTGCAGATTTCATACGGCGAGGTTGGTTAGTTCCGTACTTAGTAATACTTGTGTGAAAAGCGCTGAGCGAGGCGCAGAAGGTCCAAGACACAAATATGTGCTTGAACACATAAAGATAGCAAGCGCTTATCTCTGACAGCAATAGCCGGGCTCGTCCGGCATTTGAACCCGGGACCTCTCGCACCCGAAGCGAGAATCATGCCCCTAGACCAACGAGCCGATAACTGCATCCCATGGATCCCTATTCTGCACCGCGCCGCTGCCTTCAAAATGTGCAAGCGCACAGTTTCGAGCGCACTGTCCGCACGCACTATCATTTCAAGAGCTCACAGTGTAAGGTCATTGGTGACGTCATTTGGGGACCAAAAAGTTGGTAACCCGGAAATCCATGCAGAAAATGGACTGTGACAGAACAGGATAGGAGGACACGACTGAGGACGCATTGAGGAACAACGTACAGGGCAGAATGAAAGTGTGTGCACGACAGACGACAAAGCAACACTGAGGTCATAGGACTTGGGATAAAGGGCGGAGATCCAATAGAGAACAGCTAAAAACAGGAGCTTGCCTCTCCCGCCCACCATGGCCAGCCCATCTCTTCCATCACGTCTCGGACTGAACGTGACCGGTCAGGCCTTGCTCTGTCTCGCTCAGGGTGCGGGTCCCGGGTTCAATGCCCGGACGAGCCCAGTTGTTGTTGTCAGTGGTACTCCTGGTAGTCCATTCTCCGCATCGATCTCTATCATTGTCAACATCAGGCTTCCGGGGATGCTCCTAGCTTTGCTATGGTATATTCGAAGGTATGTGTGCTGTATGGTGTGCGCACTGAAGGCATTGATATCATGCTGGAGCCGATGCAAATTAAATTGGTATGAGTCGGTCCTTAGTACGCGTTCAGCAAGCTCAACCCCAGACCAACGAGCCGATGAAGCGTGCCTTAACGTCCCAATTCCGGGCCGCGCCGTTGCTTTTGCACCGCACTGTGTACGGTTCCAAGCACACCAGTCATACCTACCACTGTCTCGCAAGCTATCCCGTAAAGCGCTAGCTGCAGACGGTCGTGAGGAAGCTCTAGTTCTAGTACCAGCAATGATGATTGCTCTAGTACGAGATTACATTAGCTCTTGTAGCCCTAGTAGCCAAGCTTTGCCGTGACAATTGGGGTTGCTGGACTAGGAAACGGCAAAAGACAGAACAAGGCATGGCCGGTCATGTCCCGTCCTGAGCGAGACGAGAAGAGATGGGACGTGCAGCAAGACAGAAGCTTTTATCTGTTCTCTGCCCCTTCTCCCTCCTCTTTTCTTCTGACTCGTGCTCTGTTCTCTATACGCCGCTTTTATCTTCAGTCCTTACATTTATGACATACTTTAGAAAAAGAAAGCATGGATTCGTGGTTACTGAGATCCATAGCACTTTTCAGGGGATCATATCCATAAATCAACAATTGTGGGTAACTTTTGAATTACGTCAACCACGTTTTGTTAGGTAAGCCTTTGCATGCTTTAAGCACCTGACTAATAGCTCGCAAATCCTGTAGAATCGAACAGCATGACGTTTTGTTCCTTCCCCCATCCCTCACTTTGGCCTGTACTTTTCGTTGTTCTGCTTTGTCTCCACGCTCTTCTCTACTTTGTTTCGTCTTTTTCATTCCTGTCACACCTTGCTCTGCCCTGTCCCCCTGTCCTTTGGCAGGACAGAAGACAGACCGCTCTAGCATATCCCTCTAACGAAGTCACGTGGGGAGAAACTCCCGTTCGTCACTTCGTCCCATGCATTGCCATGCAGTTATCGACACAGGTCCAACGGTAGTGCTAAGCTCTGTTGCCTGCGCCTGTTGCCTGCGGCGGTCCGCTGCTAGCGCAAGTCACGAGCTCGTGCGAAGGTGGATGTGCTCAGCGCACCGGCAGCTGTTGCCAACAAGATGTAAACGTAATGCAGGGACCGGAATTGGGATGTGTAAGCGGAAACTGTCGGCTCGTCGGCCTGGGGGTATGATTCTCGCTTTGAGTGCGAGAGGTTCCGGGTTCAAATCCCGGACAAGCACGGTTATTACTGTAGGAGGAACGTGCCTGCGGTACGGCTGGTGTCGAATCAGCGAGTTCGGCGGGGGGCACTCGTGAAAAGGGGAACGTGGGCGGAAAGAAAAAAGGTGGCGAAAGAAGGAGGAGAGAAGAGGAAGAGAAGAGAACAGGGAGAGGATAAATGTGGCAAATGTGATGGAGGACCTCCTGAACGCCAAATTGATGTATGTCGACAGAAACATCTGTATCGTCTTGATTTTGCTGTTCTGATTGCTGTTGTGACTTGCAGTTACCGACGGCGGCAGCCGTGTGATACTGCGCCGGCAACAGAGAAGCTCGGCCGCGTGGCGAGTACTGCTCCGATATAACCCAATGTGGGTGTGGCCAGTGTGCTCGAAGCCGTGTGGTGTGAAAGTAACGGCGCGGCCCGGAATTGGGACGTTACATGACATGTAATCGGCTCGTTGGTCTAGGGGTTTGAGTCTCGCTTAGGGTGCGAGAGGTCCCGGACGAGGCCGGTTATTGCTGTCATTGACAATCCTGGTAGCCCTTTCCCCGGAGCGACCCAGTGCAAGACTATGGGCTGCTGTTAGTTGCGTTCATGTCATGAAAAGTTGACTGGTTTGAAGCACGTAGCTAATCGTCAGCGTTTTAACGTAAAAAGCCCTGCCGATCTAGGATTGTTGCTTGTGGACACCTGAGCTGTAGCTCTAGAGGTAGCCGGAGGATGTTGGAGAGACGCATGTCAAAAATTCACCGGGGGCCTTCTTCTGCTGAGTGTAACAGTGCCGTTGAGATAAGAGGCTGAGCATCGCTGGTGTGGGCCTCCCGCATTGCCCGTCGCACGTCTAGCTTAGCGTGCTGATCGGTGGACAGACGTGGGATAAAACGTTTTTTATGTCCGTCATATTGCACATAAAGATGAATAAAGGCGTTAGTGGTGTCCAAAAATGTCGTTTGCAACTGTTGATTCCAGTATTGCATGGGTTTTGTTCTAAATGAATGGGATCGTGTTGGGAAGTGTGACTTCTGCACCAGTCATGATAATGCGATGATAATGAAGGTCGCCTGCACGCTCAGCTCGTTGTACAGTGGCACGACAAAACCATAGGTGATAATGTTGGCAGGTGCTTGTAGAATCGTGCGTCCTGTCCTGCCGCTACACAATCCCATGTCGGCATCCTCTGGGCAAATAAAAAATCCTGTCAGTATAAAAATATTTTCGGTAAATATAGGGCTAAAGAGATGCAGTTTTGCAAAATACATAGGGTTGAAGAATGGAGGGTTGGGTGCAAGAAAAAGTGACTAAGTATGCCTCCAAAATGCACTCAAAGCAGTTTTCTCCACATATTTGACGCACTTTCTTTTCACTGTATGGAACAGGGTGTGGTTTCTCAAACTTGGTTTGGGGGCTAAACCTAAAAAATGTAATTAACAAAGACTAATGCTTGAAAATGATAACCAAACACAGGAAGCTATATCCATGGTTAGGAGGCACAATCCCCCCGACCCCACCCCCATCTGAATAGGAAACCACACACCTCTAAACTGGTTATATTAAGTATACCCTTGTCTGATAATTCTATTTCTTCAGTTTCAACCATCATTCAGTGACTGATGATTGGCAAATGATACTTGAGTGCGAGTGAACTCTAAAAGCAAAAATGTTTGCTCGCTGTGCCGCATTGCATTAAATTTCGCTTTGTTTTGTGGTTTATTACATTAAGAGTTATATTACAAAGGTTTCTGAAACATCCGGCTCCAGGTAACAATTTAGACGGTTCCAAATTTCGTCGTTGACGGAAAGGCACTTTTCTCACCCCTGTCCAAGAGTCCGGAGTTCTTGTGAGTTCGGTCATATATTCGCTTGATAGTCTGATTCTTTAACGGTAGTCATTGCAACCAACCAAACCATGCCTTCTGCCGGAAAACTCAAGACCATGGTTAACGGGAGCATGACACCTTTTTGCATTTTCCACTAGTTTTTACCAGTGTTCACAACCAGACGCGCAAGTTTTCTCCGTCAGAACAGTTGCATCAAAATCCTTCGGAATTCCTCAGAACTTTTAGGTAAAGTAGCCATTTTTCACTACACGAGCACCGCAGATCGCGTCTGCACGAGCGTACGCCATGCGCACGCATAGGGGCGCACCCAGGTCTGCCGTACGGCCGTTTCGTTCACCCCGCCTCATTGGCACGGGCCAGGTATGCGCCGTGTTATTCTCGCCTGGGGTGCGATGGGTCAAGGGTTCAAACGACTCCGGTTATTGATTTTAAAAATACACACATACTAATTTAAAGCGTTGAAGGACATAGGGGTTTTCGAGCTATTCTGTGCCTCGTCACCATGGGTTTGATCTATGTAACGGAACAACCAGGTATAAGGTATAAAGCAGCACCCTATAAGAAGGACGTTTTGACTTCTTTTCCCCATGTTTTATGTGAATGTTTCACTCCTACCTGTTATTGTTTAACCGTGCATATCAAAACCATACTTTCCTTTCCGAGGTTTTAAGATGTCATCCGAAACCGAGCTCACTTCAAACCATCAAGCATGAACAGGGCTCCACACAGCCTGGACACCTGCGGCTATATCCCGCCTCACTTACATCTGATCTTGTATATGTATGCACAGAGCAAACCAGGCACCTTCAAATCCAAGAGCCCCGGCGGCTCCAGCCGCCTGCATACATCAAGCTTGGTTTGTTTTCAACATGCAGCACAAGTTCCAAATGCAAGGTTTTCACGCATCCCCTTTGTTGTAGCACCACGCAAGCACCACACCACCAAAGAATAGCCTGGTACAAACACCAGCAAAGTCTGGTAGAAAATTTTACATCATGGATATCTTTTACCCGAAGAAACTGGACCACTGAATTGCGTCACTCCCGAAATGCAGGAGTGAAAACTCAAGAAATGTCTTTTATATGAAATTTAAAAGCTGAATATCACTATTCGAGCACTTCTGTTCACAAAAATTTAGTCAAGTGAGCCGATTACAAAAGTTTCACAGCAAGCTAAAGTTACCGCCTACAGCTTAAAATGTTGACCAATTTCTCTGCAGAATGTTCCATATGCAAACTTGCGCATATTGTGTACATGAATTCGATTTCTTCGCCAGCCGCCCAAACATGCTTGATGTCCACCCAAAAGTGAGCAATTCATAGGGGATGAAGGAGACAATTTGAAGTACGAAACTTATTTTAACACCATTTTTGCCGTGTTCAAATTCCAGTTAGCTGTTTCTTTTGTTCCATGGCGGGGCTTCATAAGGATAACTAAGGCCCTTCTAGGCTCAATACCTTATCACTGTACAGTTTCCTAGCATACATGGCTTTGGGACAGACCTGGCGCAGCTAATACGGAGGTGTTTGGCAGCGAACTTCTGTTTTATTATTCAGACTCCGTCTAATTTACTTCCCATTTTAATCTCGTAATTCGGTGGGCATGATTGATATTGGTATTTTGAGGTTGGGAGGGATAACCCTGTCTATCAGCAAACCGTTCGAAAAATGCTTCATGCTTCAAATAAACTTCATCATGTTTCCATCACACCTGTTGTTATTTAGGTGAGTTGAGATGGTATTCAACATATGGGCTGCTCTGAATTAGGTTAAGGTGGTTAATTGCATGGCAAGTGTCAGAAGGAATTTGGCAGCATTAGAGATTCAAAAATGCGGCTGTGCTACAAATAGATTGGACCTGATGAGATAAAGTAAGGCTTCTTTAGATTAGGCATAGTTCGATTACTTTCATGGAAATAAGCATTGCTATTTTGCAAGAAAAGGTGACATAATGTTTGTTTTTCTTGACTTCATCTTAACAGGAGTCAGAGGTATACCTGTTGTGTTTGGTTGAGTGATGCGTTAACGTGCAGGGGTCAGAAGCCTTTTTGCTTGAACGCTTTATGCTTGTTGACTTGTTTGTTGTTGTTTTTGTTCTTCAATTCCCTTGTTTTGCTTTGAGTCCGGTGTCCTGTGTCATGTGGAAGTCCTGTGAAGAAAAGTGCAAAATAAAGCATCAAAACCTTGATGTAAATGAAAAGTTAATCACCATGGTTGGTTGATCCATATCATCATTAAAAGTGTTACTGAAAACATTGATGATAGATTCAAATTCGCTTTTCCAAAACTAAGTGAAAACTGCACCCCTAGCGACTCCAAAATAAACGACTAACGAGGCATTACAACTTCAAATAATAAAGTACGGAAACGTGACACGACAAAAAGATACCTAACGATAAAACAAAATTGCCTCCCGGATGAAAACGCACAGTTTTCTTTTTAACCGACCACACATGGCCCTGCTGCAACTACTCCGCCGTTTCCAGCATTGCAGATTTCATACGGCGAGGTTGGTTAGTTCCGTACTTAGTAATGCTTGTGTGAAAAGCGCTGAGCGAGGCGCAGAAGGTCCAAGACACGAATACGCGCTTGAACACATAGAGACAGCAAGCGCTTATCTCTGACAGCAATAGCCGGGCTCGTCCGGGATTTGAACCCGGGACCTCTCGCACCCGAAGCGAGAATCATACCCCTAGACCAACGAGCCGATAACGGCGTCCCATGGGTCCCTATTCTGCACCGCGCCGCTGCCTTCAAAATGTGCAAGCGCACAGTTTCGAGCGCACTGTCCGCACACACTATCATTTCAGGAGCTCACAGTGTAAGGTCATTGGTGACGTCATTTGGGGACCAAAAAGCTGGTAACCCGGAAATCGATGCAGAAAATGGACTGTGACAGAACAGGATAGGAGGACACGACTGAGAACGCATTGAGGAGCAACGTACTGGGCAGAATGCAAGTGTGTGCACGGCAGACGACAAAGCAACACCGGGGACATAGGACTTTGATAAAGGGCAGAGATCCAAGAGAGAACAGCTAAAAACAGGAACTTGTCTCTCCCTCCCGCCATGCCCAGCCCGTCTCTTTCATCACGTCTCGGACTGAACGTGACCGGCCAGGCCTTACTCTGTCCTGCCTTTTTGCTGGTCTTATACGTTTTTGCTGGTATATTACTTCAGCCTCAACCATCATTCAGTGATTATTAGCAAATGATACTTGAGTGCGAGTGAACTCTCAAAGCAAAAATGTTTGTTCGCTGTGCTGCATTGCATTGAATCTGTCTTTGTTTTGTGGTTTATTATATTTAGAGTTATATCGCAACGGTCTCTGAAAGATTCGGCTCCAGGTGACAATTTAGACGGATCCAGATTTGGTCGGTGGCGGAAAAGGCGCCTTTCTCACCCCTGCCCAAGGGTCCGGAGTTCTTGTGAGTTCGGTCATATATTCGCTTGATAGTCTGATTCTTTAACGCTAGTCATTGCAACCAACCAAACCATGTCTTCTGCAGGAATACTCAAGACCATGGTTAACGGGAGCATGACACCTTTTTGCATTTTCCACTAGTTTTCACCAGTGTTCACAACCAGACGCAAAACTTTGATCCGTCAGAACAGTTGCATCAAAATCCCCCGGAATTCCTCAGAACTTTAAGGTGAAGTAGCCCTTCTTCACTACACGAACACCGTAGATCGCCTTTGCGCGAGCACACACCCTGCGCATAGGGGCGCACCCAGGTCTGCCGTACGGCGGTGTTGTTCACCCCGCCTCATTGGCACGGGCCAGGTATCCGCCGTGTTATTCTCGCCTGGGGTGCAAGGGGTCGCGGGCTCAAACGACTTCGGTTATGGCTTTTAAAAATACGCACATACTAATTTAAAGCGTTGAAGGACATATGAGTTTTCGAGCTATTCTGTGCCTCGTCACTATGGGTTTGATCTATGTAACAGAACAACCATAAGTGAAAAGTACAAAACGTGCAGCATATTGCCTTTCACAATGTCTGCAGCCGGGATGCGCGTGCTGCTTTGTTGCAATGATTACCGTTGGAACACTGGACCATCATGCAACGACGCATCCGAACCCATGAGCCCTTTCCACGCTCGGGTTTATTCGACATAGATCCGTTCATTTTGCAGCAATAACCGGGCTCGTCCGGGATTTGAACCCGGGACCTCTCGCACCCAAAGCGAGAATCATACCCCTAGACCAACGAGCCGACAACATTCACTTTCACATCCCAATTCCGGTCCCTGCATTACGTTCACATCTTACAGGCAACAACTGCCGGCGCACTGGCCACATCTACCGTCGCACAAGCTCGTGACGTGCGCTGGCCACAGACTGCCGCAGGGGAGCATAGCGCAGGGAGCGGAGCTTAGCCGTGACCGTTGAACTTGCGGTGATAACTGCGTGGCAATGCATGGGGCGATATGACCAACCAGAGTTTCTCCCCACATGACTTCGCTAGCCAGATAGGCAAGACCTGTCTACTCTTTATCCTGCCAGAGAACAGGGGGACGTGAGAGAGAAAGGTGTGCTGGAACGGGCATGACGGAATGGGATAAGGCAGAGCTTGGAGGCAGGGCAGCACCTGGGATAACAAAGGACGAAGTGCTGGATTGCAGAAAGAACAAAACGTCATGCTATGCGATTGTCCTTTTTGCGAGCTATTAGTCGGGCGCTTAAAGCGTGCAATGGCCTTCATCACGAATCAAGGATGATGTTTTTTTTTAAAGTTTGACACCTTTTTTGCTTCATCCATATCATCATTGAAATTGATATTGAGCTCATTGATGACAAATCCAAACCATGCTCTCGAAAAATCAGTGAAAATTACATCACATATCGACTAAAAATTAAATGACTAACGAAGCCCAACCAAGTGTATCTGGCCTTACGACTTCAACTAATAAAGTGCCGAAATGTGACATGACGGAGTGAAACCTAACGACAAAGCAAAAATGTCTCCTGGATAACAACGCACAGTTTGTTATGGCTGACCACACATCAACGCTATAACATGGCCCAGTTACAGAAAAAGCTATGCTTGGAACAATGCCAGGTTTCATACATCTAGGTTGGTTAGTTCCGCGTTTAAAAAGGCTTGCGTGAAAAGGGCTCGGCGAGACGCAAAAGGTCCAAGACAGTCATATGCGCTTGAAGGCACAGAGATCGCAGACAAGCTCCTCGGACAGCAACAACTGGGCTCGTCCGGGATTTGAACCCGTGATCTCTCGCACCCGAAGGGAGAACCGTACCCCTAGACCAACGACCCTGTAATATCGTTACAAGCGTCCCACTTCTCGGCCGCGGTGCTGCTTTCAAATGGAACGGGCGACGGTTTCCAGCGCGCAGTCAGCATCCAGCATCACTTTATAAGCTCACAGTGTAAGGGTATTAGTGACGTCATTCTGGGGACAAAACGTTGGTAACCCGAAAACCGATGTAGAATATGGACTGATGTAGGACAGGGTAGAGCACGACCGAGAACGCATTGTGGAACAACGTATAGGGCAGAATGAAAGTGTGTGCACGGCGGAGGACAAGGCAAGGCAGAGGACATAGAACATGAGGCAAAGGGCAGAGACCCAAGTGCGGAGGATAGGATCGGAAGTGAACCGTACACCGCACGATGTGAAAGTAGCAGCGCGGGCTAAAATGGGGAAGTTAGAGGATGTGATTAATGTAACTGATGCAATTCAAAACCTTCCCACCATTGTTGGTTATCCACATCATTATCGAAGAGTGTTGTTAAACTCAGTGATGATAAATTCAAGTTCGTTTCTCCAAAAATCAGTCACGATCGAGCAGTGACGAATCAGTGATGACGAAACAAACATGCATCCAGTGTGAAGAGTTTCAGCCATTGTAATAGCCGACCATAAATCATGAACCTGTTGTGCCTAGTCCGACGTCTGGGGTCTTGTAGGCTTGATACGGTTAGCTTTCTTAGTTCCATGTTCACCAATGCTTGTGTGAAATGAACCAACGAGGCGCAGAAGCTTCAGGACACCTAGATGTGCTTGTACGCATAAAGGCAGCAAGTTATTACGTCTGACAGTAAGAACCGGGCTCATCCGGCATCTCACACGGGACCTCTTGCGCCTGAAGCGAGATTCATACCTCTAAACCAACGACCGGACACTGCTTTTCGGAGCGTCCCAGCTCTAGGCCGCACCGTACGTTCAAAGTGTACACGCGACGGTTTGGGGCACACAGTCCGCTTCCAGCACCAATTCATAAGCTCACAATGTAAGGTTATTAGTGATGTCATTTGGAGATAAAATGTTGGTAGCCCGCAAACCGACGTAGAAAATGAACTGGGGCAGAACAGGACAGGGGGGGGGGGGGGGGGCACGGCTGAGAACGCAATGTGGAACAGCGTACAGAGCAGAACGAATTGTGTGTACAGCACACGACAAGGCAGGACAGATGGCAGAGGACGTGGGGAAAAGGGCAGAAGTGCTGAGGGGCATCCAAGGGGTAAAGGGCAAAGGGGCATCCAAGTGCTGAGGAAAGGATTGGAAGAGAAAGGGCTGAGTATGAGTCTGGCAAAAGAGCAGAAAACAGGATCCCGTCTTTCCTGCCTCCCCTGCTCTGCTCCGGTCTCGTCTGGTTCCATCCTGTCCCAGACGGGACATGACCGGTCAGGCCTTGCTCTGGCTTTTACTTTCTTGCTGGTGGTACCTTCTGTCCTAACGGTTCCTGAACATGCATCACCAGAAATACTTTGATGTTTGCAAGTCAATGCAACCCAGATGGCCACGGCCCAGCTCGATTATTAGGACAATGCTCCCTAACGACAGTCTGTAGCCAAAGCGCTCTGCATCATAACCTTGTGAGACGATATGTATGGCCAGTGTGCTCGGAGCCGTACATCGCACGATGTGGAAGTGACGGCGCAGCTCAGAATTGGGACGTTATTGATCGTCCAATCGGCTCGTTGGTCTAGGGGTATGATTCTCGCTTAGGGTGCGAGAGGTCCCGGGTTCAAATCCCGGACGAGCCCAGTTGTTGCTGTTACAGGTACTTGGCTAATACTTCGATGCGTACAGGTGCATATCAATTGCTGTGCCTTCTTGCTGTGAGTTGAATGAATACGCTTCGTTGCCCAATGTTTAAAAACGGCCCATTGCAATTAACCAAACCATGTCCGCCGCCTAACAGCTCAAGCCTTAGGTTAAGAACACAGGTTTAGCCTGAAAGATTCAGTGCAAACGATAGAACCGTATAAAGTGCGTCCCGAGCTTCACTCCAGCCCATTGCGTCCAAACACTTCGCGCTGTTCTTGGTGGTGTTTGGTCGCGGACAAGCAGAAACAGGCTAGTAAAGTGCGGTGGTAATGGTGTCGTCATGTTAATGGTGTGGTGGATTTGGTGTGGTGGCAATGCTGTCGTTTTCGTCTTCGTCGTCGTCGTGGTGTTGATGATGATCAACAGGATCAACATCATCATCATCGTTGTTAGCATAATCGTCATAATCATAATCATCAGACGGGCGGGTTGGCCTCGTGGTTATTCCACAATCACTGCACCTGATGGCATTCAGTTAACCAGCTTCGAATCAGACAATCTAACAAACGTCGACGGCTTCTTCAGGCCCTGCCTAACGTGGCGGAATCATATAAGTCTGGCGAAATGACTCCCCTGATCAAGGTCACTCCAAAAAGTAGGTGGGCCTGGGTCAGGATGTCGCCCTCGTCACTAAGTGTCAAGGGGCGGAGGTTAGGGTGCAATGGTAGCTCGTATAGGGTCACCGATAACCCTGCGTGAAACAGGTGACATTAATGCAGCATTGCTCTGCGTGCCTTCTTGGTCACTCAAACCAGACACTCTCAGAATGCTCCCCACGATGGGACGACCGCGGAGATGTGCCGCCACGTGACGGACCGCGGCACGTGTCTTCGCAAGGCACGGCATATCTTCGCATTGTTGGTGACGGTGGGGCCGGAACACCACGCAACGCCAAGCAACACATTAAGGCGATGATGGGGCCAGTGACGCGAGGTCACCTTGTGAGATGATGGTGCGTGTGGGCAGCATGCTCTAAGTCCTACTCTATGTGATGTGAAAGTAACGGTGCGGCCCAAAATTAGGCGTTACGGGACGTGTTATCGGCTCGTTGGTCTAGGGGTATGATTCTCGCTTAGGGTGCGAGAGGTCCCGGGTTCAAATCCCGGACGAGCCCGCCTATTACTATCAGAGATGCTCGCACATAGCGGGTGAGCGCCATGGTGAGGAGAGGTTATGAGTTCAAAGCTATGTTTGCTTAATAATCCAATGTGTAAACGCTGTTCATTTCAACCAACCCGCCTCTTCCGTTGGAAGGCTCGAGACCAGGGCTAAAGGGGGTAGACACCTTTTTGTACTTTTCATTATTGCTAGATCGGACACGTCATTGACGTTAAATGCGCATCTGGCAATTCGCTTAGAACACATATATGAGTTCTGGTGGCAGTATGGAAGTCAACTTGGAGTCTGACTTTGTTTGACCCCATTTGACACGAAGGTCATGACCTAGGAATCTCAAACATCGATCTAAGTGAGTTCACGTACAGGCAAACACATCCTCTGAATGTAGCATCTTTAACTCTCTTAGTTCCCGAGATCTCAGAGGGAGGGTTTAAAAGGAATCCCACTGGAGCGAAGGGTTTCCAACCGGCCACCCGGGCGCGTGTAAAATAGCGGTCATCTTAGAACAAGGAAGGCAGCATAAATGTGCTGCTTTCATAGGGGTGAGAGGGAGACCAATGAAAGTTATCCCAAAGAATCTGTTTCTTCACCTAAAAATGCTGAGCTTTTTAGAAGAACGTCGTGAAAACCGCTCGTGTCCACATTTTGTACGCGTCTGATCTAATAATAATGAAAAACACAAAAAAGGTGTTATGCTACCTGTACCCATGGACTTGAGTCTTCCAGTTGACAGGAGGTTGTTGCGATGGACAGCGTTTCAACATTGGAGTATTAAGTATTAAGCGAAGACAGCTTTGAACTCATAACCCCTTCTCACCATAGGGGTCACCCGACGCATACAAGTACCTCTGACGGCAATAGCCGGGCTCGTCCGGGATTTGAACCCGGGACCTCTCGCACCCGAAGAGAGAATCATACCCCAGACCAACGAGCCGATAATATCATTAAAAGCGTCCCAATTCTGAGCCACGTAGTTGCTTTCAAATTGCGCTGGTGACGGTTTAGAGCACACAGTTTGCACCCAGTACCATCTCATAGGCTCACAAGGTAAGGTTATTAGTGACGTCATTTGGGGACCCAAAGTTTGGTATCCCGCAAACTGACGCAGAAAAAGGACTGAGGCAGGACAGGATAGCAGGATACAACTAAGAGCGCATTGTGGAACAACGTGCAGGGTAGAATTGAAGAAAGATTTTCAAGATTTGTACTGCAGGCAACACAGGGTAGAGGGCAGAAGACTTAAGGAAAAGGGCAAAGATCCAAGTGCTGAGGATACGATCGGAAGAGAAAGGGCGGAGTATGAAGTTGGCAAACGAGTGGAGAAAAGCTGAAAGCAGGGCGCCGGCTGTCGTGCCTGCCCTGTCCTGCTCGTCTTGTTCCATGACGTCCCGGACGCAACGTGACTGGTCAGGCCCTGTTCTGTCTTTTGTCCTGTCTGGTTATGCCTTCTGTCCTAACGGTTCCTACACATTTAATCTGTCCTAACGGTTCCTACACATTTAATCTGTCCTAACGGTTCCTAGACTGGTATCGCCTGAAATAACTTAATGCTTGCATGCCGATGCAATGCCAGTTACTAAGCTCGATTCAGGCGAGATCGAGCTCGGCCAAGCTCGGTTACTAGGCCTATGCTCCTGAAGGAGAGTCTGTAGCCAGCGGTTTACGCCATAACCTTGTGAGGCGATGGCGTGTGCTTCTAATGTGCTCGGAGCCGTGCACCGTGCGATGTGAAGTAACGGCGCGGCTCAGAATTGGGACGCTACGAAGGGATCCATCGGCTCGTTGATCTCGGGGCATGATTCTCGCCTAGGGTGAGAGAGGTCCCGGGTTCAAATCCCGGACGAGCCCGTTTGCCGTTATGAGTCGTTACGCCTTTTGTTTTCATGCTTCACAATGCGTGGAGCTTCCGTGCATTTCTGCACCTCGCTCCTGTGAGTTTTGAATTTCAGTATTTGTACGTTTCAAAGCGACCCATAGCATCCATCCAAACGAAATTTGGAGACTGCGAGCAGATAAATCTCGCGATTATGTGATAAGGCTGACGAAGAATGAAGAGACTTAGAAAAGAAATGATGCAGACAATGTAGACGCCAGCCCATTGCGAAAAAGGACTTGTGATTTAAAAATACTTGTGATACAGACTTGTGATGTGATCAATTGATTTTCTTGACCGAAATTATTGAGACCTTGTGAGTCGGCTTTTTTTACTGAACATTGCACGCCATGATGTGTCGAATAAAATCAATCGACATGTACAGAACTGCAATCCCGCCAAACAAACATACATTCTTCACTAATGGCTCGTACACGTGCATCGCCAGAGGAAAATTGAAGCCTGCAGGTAAATGCAACCCAATGATCGCGGCGAACTCCGGATACCGTGGCTCTGCTCCCTCACGGCAGCTGGTAGCCAGCGCTTTACGCCATTGCCTTGTGAGACGATTGTGGATGTAGCCAGTGTATTTGGAGCCACACACTACGCGATGTGAAAGTAATGGCGTGACCTCGAATTGGGACGTTACGAGTGTATTTGTCGGCTCGTTGGTCTAGGGGTATGATTCTCGCTTCGGGTGCGAGAGGTCCCGGGTTCAAATCCCGGACGAGCCCGGTTATTGCTGTTGGAGGTGGTTTCATTCGTCGGGTAAGTCCTATGGTAAGAATAGCTTATAAGAGTTCAAAAATGTCTTCGCTTGATACTCCAATGTTGAAATGCTGTTCATCGCAACCAGCCAAGCCATGTCTCCTGACGGAAGACTCGAGGCCTGGGTTATAGGGGTTATGATACGCTTTTGTACTTTCCGCTGTTGTTAGATCAGACGCGTACAAAATAATGGACACGAGCAGCTTTCTCTAAATCGTTCTAAATAGCCCAGAACTTTTAACTGAGGTAACCCATTCTGCGGGATAGATCTCATTGGCCCTCCCGCTCACCACTATGGCAGCAACACATTTATATTGCATTCCTCGTTCATTTGACAAGTGTTCGGGCGGATGGTCAAATTTCCCCCCTCCCTCAAAGGTTTTTCTAGAATGGTTTCCGAACGGTTTGCGTGGCTATAGACAATTGAATTGCGGATCGTTTGACATCAAAAATTTAGGCGTACCTTGTAAGGTCGCTGACTTGTGACAGGTCAAAGTCAGCCCATGGTCTCAGCGAAGGCAATTTCTAGGGAATCGTTCAATCTGGTACAATAACGGGGTGTTTGAAGAAACCATACATCCCTGAAATGCGTTCTTAGGCACCACAAATATTGAATGAGCAAATTACGTTGACCTAAGGTCAGGTATGAAGGTCAGACCAAGGTCGCAGCCAGCCTGATCTATTGCTCTGGGGCTTGCTGTATGGGATAGTTTGTGGTGCTCATTTCAAATTTATTGACAACAGGAACCGCATTATGCATCTTCCATTGACTGGAGGTCAGAAAAGGTCATTGACCTCAGATGGCCCGGGTCGACATTCTGTTTTAGGAGCATATTGCCTAGCGTATTTTATTGCTTATTTAAATGCAGAACTCAGAGCAGTCTTGAATGATTTTGGTCACTATGAACTTCAAATGGTCAAACAAGGCCACTGACCTCAAATGAACTTTTTATCTTCTGCTTAGAAACAGTTGCCTAGGTTCTGGGGGCACTTTGGAGACCAGCCTGGAATTTGAATTTTTTTACCTTATTTTACGTGAAGGTCATGACCTAGGAAACTCAAACTTTGACTTGAGTGGGTTCACGTACAGGTCAAGAAACCCTGTAAATTTGGTGTTTCTACCTTTCGTAGTTCCTGACATATCAGTGGGGTAAATTTGACCTCCAAGCCGAGCAAACGGTATCTAGCCGGCCACCCGAGCGCATGTTAACACGCGTCCGGATGGCCGGTTGGATACCCTTCGCTCGTGTGGGGGTCAATTTCACACACACACCCTGATATCTCAGGAAATAAGAGAGCTATAGACACCAAATTCATCAGATATCTTTGCCTGTACACGAACTAATTACGGTCAAAGTTTGAGATTACTAGGCCATGACCCTCGGGTCAATTAGAAACCACAAGTTGGTCTCCAAAGCGCCCCACAACTTAAATATTGAATGAGCAAATTACGCTGACCTAAGGTCAGGTATGAAGGTCAGACCAAGGTCGCAGCCAGCCTGATCTATTACTCTGGGGCTTGCTGTATGGGATAGTTTGTGGTGCTCATTTCAAATTTATTGACAACAGGAACCGCATTATGCATCTTCCATTGACTGGAGGTCAGAAAAGGTCATTGACCTAAGATGGCCCGGGTCGACATTCTGTTTTAGGAGCATATTGCCTAGCGTAATCTTTATTGCTTATTTAAATGCAGAACTCAGAGCAGTCTTGAATGATTTTGGTCACTATGAACTTCAAATGGTCAAACAAGGCCACTGACCTCAAATGAACTTTTTATCTTCTGCTTAGAAACAGTTGCCTAGGTTCTGGGGGCACTTTGGAGACCAGCCTGGAATTTGAATTTTTTTACCTTATTTTACGTGAAGGTCATGACCTAGGAAACTCAAACTTTGACTTGGATGAGTTCACGTACAGGTCAAGAAACCCTGTAAATTTGGTGTTTTCTACCTTTCTTAGTTCCTGACATATCAGTGGGGTAAATTTGATCTCCAAGCCGAGCAAAGGGTATCTATCCGGCTACCCGAGCGCATGTTAACACGCGTCCGGATGGAATTTCATGGTGACCAAAATCAGATCAGACTGCTCTAAGTTTTTGAGTTTTGCTTTTGAAAAAGCGACAAAGATTACGCTAGGCAGTATATTCTTAAAAACCAAATGTATACCTTGGCCATTTCAAGTCAGTGATCTTGTCTGACCCTTAGATGTCTATGGAAAGTGTATAATGCGGTTCCCGTTAGCAATAAACACGAACTGAGCACCATTAACTACCTCATACAGCAAGCCACAGAGTAATACACGGGTTGGTTTTTATGTTGGTCTGACATTCATACTTGAACCTAGGCCAGTGGAATCTGTTAAGTCAATTTCTGTGTTGCCTAAGAAAGCATCTCAGAGATGTATGGCCTCGCCTAACCATCCGCTGTTGCATCAGGTGCGATTGTATCGATGTCATGGCCTGAATTTAACCTGCCGTAGGTCCGCGACCTCACAAGGTACATATACATGTTTGATATCCAGCGATTTGCTATCAAATTGTCTGCAGCAATGCAGAATTCGGCGCGGCTACACCGCTGCGTTCGCAAGCTTTTCCAGAAAACCCTCGGGGCTTATTTGACCGCCTACCCCAAACGAACGTATGTTAAAATTTATAGGAGACTTATTTGTCAAAAAGCTTAAGTAATAAATACTGCGATTGCCGGAACCACTCCGCTCAGACAAAAAACATGTGCATCTTTTTTCCTGCGAATTCAACGAGACATTACAATATGGCTTGGAGTTACTACCTACGGCGTTCACTACAGTGGCTGTTTTCGAAGCGCACTCTGGCTTTGAGAAACGGAAGTGTCACATGGTCTATGGTGACGCACTGGATCAAAATTTTAACCAATACGCTTCTCGGTGACTGCCCTTGCCAACCGCGGTGCCAATCACGTACGTTCATTGACACCGATGTCATTTATGCCAGTGGGGGTGCCGCTTTTAAGCCCACAGACCCGTGATGCGCGGGTTGAATTAACGCTCAAATGGTACCCCTAACCCATAACAGCCAACAGCAGCCTTCAGCAGATTTTGCCGTCGTCATGACCACGACATTTGTCATCCTTTGGCGGTCGCCAAGTGATTTGTATATTGCATCATGTGCTTTTGACCAGTCATATATCAGATGCGGAGTCATTGCAAGAATGCACGCTTGACCCATTCTTTGATGAAGGAATTGGATTGAATTGAAGGGAAAAAGCTGTCTCATTGTTCATTATGCCATACCACAGAACAGCACTGATGTAGTGCCACGATGACTCTGTTGACCCATGCCATGACACGATTTACCACATGTGTTGACTACTCCATGTCAAGCCTATGAGAAAACAGGTTATAAGTTATGAATGACTGGTTTGATTGAAAGCGTCAATGGACTATCACCAGCGAGCCGTTGTACCACAATGGCTATATCAGGGTTAACTAGTAATTGCATAAATAATCCTAAGCAAGAAAAACATTCTTGGTAGCTCAACCTTACCATCCTTACAATGGCAATAACAATGTGTTGGCAATCAATTCATAGCAATGTTACAACTTCATGAGGTTTCGCATGCAACTGCATTTCTAGTCACAATTAATTTACCACATGTACACTATGTAGTAACTAATAAAGACACTGTGCAGCCAATTTTGGGTGAACAAGAGTGTGTGTAAACGTGTAACTACTGTGCACATCACATGATCTCAGTGTCAGGACTGCAGCACTGCAAGCAATGATAGGTCGACAATGCAGTATTGACATCCTCAACAGTCCTTGGCAGGTTTCTGTAAGAGATTCATGACACTATGAGTTTCACAGCATATTGTGCTTTGACATTAAAAATCTGCCACAAAAACTGGCGATCGCTGCGTTGCGTATGTCAAGCAGCCCACAAAAGTTGTTCTTACGACCAGTACCAAGACAAAAAACTCACGACCGAGATTCACTAACCCGCCCCCGACGCAGCGCCCGCGACGAGCATGGCATAATGCTGTCAGCATTCGTGCCCCTATCTTGTATGCATAGAGGGAGCACGCGAGGACCTCTAACAGCAAGAACGGGGCTCGTCCGGGATTTGAACCCGGGACCTCTCGCACCCAAAGCGAGAATCATACCCCTAGACCAACGAGCCGATAGCACATTAATGAGCGTCGTAGTTCTGGGTGGCACCGTTATGTTCAAAATGTATACGCAGCGGTTCAGGGCATTCAGTCCGCTTCCAGCACCATTCCATCACCTCACAATGTAAGGTTGCTAGTGACGTCATTTGGGGACAAAAAGTTTGGTAGCCCGCAAACCGATGTAGAAGATGAACTGAGACAGGACAGGACAAGAGCACCCGACCGAGAACGCAATGTTCAACAGCGTACAGAGCAGAACTAAATGGTGTGCACGGCAGACGACAACGCAGGACAGAGAGCAAAGAACTTGTGAAAAAGGACAGAGATCCAAGTGCTGGGGACAGGATCGGAAGAGAAATGGCAGAGTGTGAGACTGGCAAAAGAGCGGAGAACAGGATTCCGTCGGTCCTGCCTACCCTGCTTTGCCAAGTCATCGTCTGCTCCCATCCCATTCCAGACGAAAAGTGACCGGTCAGGCCTTCCCCTGTCTTTTGTATTTTTGCTGGTCCTGCCTTTTTTCCTTACGGTTCCCCCACATGCATCGTCACAAATAATTTAAAGCTTGCACGTCAATGCAACCCCAATGGTCGCAGCTCAGCCCGAGGATATGTACTCGATGCTTCCTAAGGACAGTCTGTGGCCAAAGCGCTCTTTGCCATTACATTGTGGGACGATGGGTGTGGCCAGTGCGCTCGGAGCCGTACACCATACCATGTGAAAGTAACGGCGCGGTTCAGAATTGGGGCGTTATCGATTGCTTCATCGGCTCGTTGGTCTAGGGGTATGATTCTCGCTTAGGGTGCGAGAGGTCCCGGGTTCAAATCCCGGACGAGCCCAGTTGTTGCTGTTACAGGTACTTGTCTAATACTTCGATGCGTACAGGTGCATATCAATTGCTGTGCCTTCTTGCTGTGAGTTGAATGAATACGCTTCGTTGCCCAATGTTTAAAAACGGCCCATTGCAATTAACCAAACCATGTCCGCCGCCTAACAGCTCAAGCCTTAGGTTAAGAACACAGGTTTAGCCTGAAAGATTCAGTGCAAACGATAGAACCGTATAAAGTGCGTCCCGAGCTTCACTCCAGCCCATTGCGTCCAAACACTTCGCGCTGTTCTTGGTGGTGTTTGGTCGCGGACAAGCAGAAACAGGCTAGTAAAGTGCGGTGGTAATGGTGTCGTCATGTTAATGGTGTGGCGGATTTGGTGTGGTGGCAATGCTGTCGTTTTCGTCTTCGTCGTCGTCGTGGTGTTGATGATGATCAACAGGATCAACATCATCATCATCGTTGTTAGCATAATCGTCATAATCATAATCATCAGACGGGCGGGTTGGCCTCGTGGTTATTCCACAATCACTGCACCTGATGGCATTCAGTTAACCAGCTTCGAATCAGACAATCTAACAAACGTCGACGGCTTCTTCAGGCCCTGCCTAACGTGGCGGAATCATATAAGTCTGGCGAAATGACTCCCCTGATCAAGGTCACTCCAAAAAGTAGGTGGGCCTGGGTCAGGATGTCGCCCTCGTCACTAAGTGTCAGGGGGTGGAGGTTAGGGTGCAATGGTAGCTCGTATAGGGTCACCGATAACCCTGCGTGAAACAGATGACATTAATGCAGCATTGCTCTGCGTGCCTTCTTGATCACTCAAACCAGACACTCTCAGAACACTCCCCACGATGGGACGACCGCAGAGATGTGCCGCCACGTGACGGGCCGCGGCACGTGTCTTCGCAAGGCACGGCATATCTTCGCATTGTCGGTGACGATGGGACCGGAACACCACGCAACGTCAAGCAACACATTAAGGCGATGATGGGGCCAGTGACGCGAGGTCACCTTGTGAGATGATGGTGCGTGTGGCCAGCATGCTCTAAGTCCTACTCTATGTGATGTGAAAGTAACGGTGCGGCCCAAAATTGGGCGTTACGGGACGTGTTATCGGCTCGTTGGTCTAGGGGTATGATTCTCGCTTAGGGTGCGAGAGGTCCCGGGTTCAAATCCCGGACGAGCCCGGTTCTTGCTGTCAAATGTGCTTGTCCAGTGCTTTGATGCATAGGATGCGTATTCCATCTGAGCAGAGAGGAACGCAACGCAACCCCAAGAAACGCCGTAAGGCCATTCTGAGATCAGCGGTGCTCTGGCTTCGCACCAAGTCGAGGTGGGATCTACGGGACGAGACGTAGCACACACGTGATCAGCAGCGTCTAGACCGTTCCTCGTTAGCATATAAGGGAACGGAATGGTCGATGCCAACATCCAGAACACACGATGTGTCTCTGACCTGGGATGGTGGCAGAGATGGCAGAAAGCCCTCCACAGACCGATGGGGAGTCTGTTGTCGCGCCGACACCTGCAGTATGTGCCGACGACCCTGTGCAAGGTCGTTCTATGAATGAAGCACTCTGCAGAGAAGAGAGCAAGGGTGGCACGGACGCCCTGGTGGACACATCGACGTTACCCTTCATCAGTCATCAACTTTGTGGTGTGACTCTACTCGGGGACAACTACTACAGGCGGCTCGTCGGTCGTCGTTATGGCCAGCAGCATTCCGTCCCCATACACGCGGTACCTCACCTTCGCTAGCGGCGAACCCACTGGCAGAGGGGGGCCCTCTCTCAGCGACTCGAGCTCCCACGGGACGTCCCAGGCAGTGGTAGGTAGCAGTGAGTGCTGGTCGGAGGCAGTGCCTGCAGCTTTCGATCCAGCCATGAGGACTGCGTATTGAAACGGTGTTATAACTTTTACCTCACGTTTCCGGACCGGTGCGAGACACAACTTCGCGTAATGACAGTTTAAGGACTCTTGAGAAGTGGCGCACGTGTCCCATTGTCGGGTATCTATTGGCTCTCACGTGAGGGTCATCATGGTTAACCAAACATAGAGCAAGGGCACAAAGAATGCCTATCTATTTAAGGAAGGTAAAGGAGCCACCACATTTTTAGCAATCAATTTTCGAGCCAAGACTCCGCCACGTTTAAAGAAGAGAATGTACGAGCCATCAGGGCTTCTGCAACATCTAGGCAAAGAGGCGAACGCGACATATTGCTCTCTAATTCCCTGCAATGAATATGACGTAAGGAATTACTGCGGTGCTCAAACAGAACACCAGCCTCGCCGTTCGTCGACTGTGTCCTTGCCCGACCCTCGCGCTTCGTCTTCGATGGGTTCCTTGGAGTGCCGTGCTTGCGTCCTGGGACGCGAAAACTCACCAGTAGCCAGTTCCATAAAAAGAGAGTGCCGTAGAGTTGTGCTGTACGGAGCAATTTTCCAGAATTTACTTTGAATCCGGTTGCCCAAAGTAACGTGTAACCATGGTGTCCTTGGCCCGTAAAGTTCTATTATTTACATAAGCATCTGGAATGGGAAGTCACTCCGTACTTGAACAAACATTCATCGCGTTTCATAAACGCAGCTGATTTGAACATGGAGTAGACATTCACTCTGAAGATGAAGTAAAGCAAAAAGATTCTCTAGTCCGTCGCAAAACCCGCAGATGGTGATCAAAGAGGAGCCAGCGCACGGCCACGCAAGAGCATAGGAACAGATCACTAGGACGAGAATCAGCCTGCAGCGAAAAATTGTTGAGCTAGGAAGCTATGCGATCATATAAGGACGGACGAGTACGTTTATGTCAGAAAACAAATGCAACTGCATTTCGTATGGTAGCTTTGTACGCATCATGAATATATGCCAATATTTCTGGTGGACAAAGTTGGCAAATCGTTATGAAAGCCTATCTTTTTCCCTATATGTCGTGGATTCACGAGATCGTGTTTTTCTTTCTTACTATGACGCGGACCGACATGAAATACGTTTAGAAAATACCCAACCTAGGTTTAGGATAAACACAGCTTTTCCGGAATCTTTTTTCGTTGAGATACAAATTGCTTCCACGGGTAGTATAGGAAAGCTCAGGGTATGAACCCACAAACCACGCAGCTTCATGTAAGCGGTTCGGTGCATTGGCGAGGAACATTACGCACATAGGCAAGACAATGGTAATAGCCTTTTTTCTCGAAGATTACTCAGGAGAATAGAGCCACAGATGGCTTGATATTTCGGCAACATGCGTTTATGAAAAAGAATAGCAAAATAAAACTTGTGTTGAAGTAACAACAAATATCAACGCAACCGTACCTCCATTTTCCTGGTTCTTATACCACAAATAAAGCTATTACTGCTATCATCCCACACAGCTTTGTTTACTGCTGCGAGTAGCAGAACAATGTTGAAAATTGTAAGATGTCTGTATGTTAACGAATTAAAATGTGATTGTAAGAAGTGTTTGAATTAATTATCGCGCAAATCATAAGTTCGCCACTAAGTTTACCTATAAATAATTTCACTTTTATGCCATCTTGGCGACCACTTCTGGATTGATGCAATTTGTTACGCGCATTTGTAAGGAACATTACGTACATAGATAATACAGCAGAAATAGCCATATTCCTTGGAGAAAAACCAGGGACATAGAGATGTAGATGCGTTGATATTTCGGTGGCATGCCTTTATCGAAGCGAATAACAAAAACGAACTCACTTAACTGCAGGCTGATTCTCGTCCATATCATCTCTTACTCCGTGCTCTTCGTGGCCTTGCGCTGGCTCTTCTTTGATCACCACTGCTAATTTTGCGACGGACTTAAGCACCTTTTCTTTCACTTTAGTTGCAGGGTGAATGTCTACTCCATATTCTAATCATCTTGGTTTATGACACCCAATGCATGCTTGTTCAAGTGCGGAGCGACTTTTCACTTCAGATGTCCATGTAAATAATATAATTTTACGGGCGTATGACACTATCGTTACACGTTCCTTTGGGCAACCGGGTTCGAGGTAAGTTCTTGAAAAATTGTACCCGTACAGCACAATTCTACCCCATAATCCTTTTATGAAGATGGTAACTGGAGTGTTTTCCCCGTCCCAGGGCAGAAGCACGGCACTCCAAAGAACCCATCGGAGATGAGGCCCGCGACTCGGACAGGGAGGCAGACGACGAACGGTGAGGCTAGTGTTCTGTTTGGGCACCGCAGTAATTCTCTACGTCATATTGATTGCAGGGAATTAAAGAGAATTATGGAACACTCGCCTCCTTGCCTAGGCGTTGCAGAAGTCCGGATAGCTCGTGCATTCTCTTCGTTAGATGTGATGGAGTCTTAGCACGAATACTGGATGTTGTGTATGTGTTAGTTTTGTGACCTTTAAATAAATAGGTACTGTTTTGTGCCTTCACTCGATGCATAGTTAGTCATGAAACCTCTCACGAAAAAGTCGTTAGACAACCCGACGACGGGACACGTGCACTACTTCTCGAGACTCCTCGAACTGTCATTGGGCGAAGTCGTGTCTCGCGCCGGTCCGGAGGCGTGAGGTAAAAGTTGTAACACCGTTTCAATACGCAGTCCTCAAGGCTGGGTCGAAAGCTGCCGGCATTGCTTCCGACCAGCACTTACTGATACTAACCACTGCGTAGGGCGTCCTGCGGGTGTTCGGGTCACTGAGAGATGGCTCCCTTCTGCCGGTGGGTTCGCCGCTAGTGAAGGTGAGGTACCGCGTGTATGGAGACGGAATGCTGCTGACCACAACGGGGACCGACGAGCCGCCTGTAGTAGTTGTCCCCGAGTGGAGTCACATCACAGGGTTGATAGTGGACGAGGGGTATCGTCGATGTGTCCGCCAGGGCGTCCGTGCCAACCTTGCTCTTCTCCCTACAGAGTACTTCATAGGCAGGAGGACCTTGCACGGGGTCATCGGCACGTGCGGTAGGCGTCGGCGCCACAACGAACTCCCCCACCAGTCTGTGGAGGGCCTTCTGCCATTTCAGCCACCATTCCAGGTCAGAGACATGTCGTTGGATCTGGACGTTGGCATCGACTGTTCCGTTCCCTTGTATGTTGCACGTCAAGGTCTACACACCGCTGGTCACGTGTGTGTCACTACGTCTCGTGCCATCCACCTCGAGTTGGCGCGAAGCCGGAGCACCGTTGATCTCATCATTGCCTTACGGCGTTGCTTGGCGTCGCGTTGTGTTCCCCTCTGCTCAGATGGAGTATGCATTTTATGCATCGGAATGTTGGGCATGTACCGTCGACAGCAATAACCGGGCTCGTCCGGGATTTGAACCCGGGGCCTCTCGCACCCAAAGCGAGAATCATACCCCTAGACCAACGAGCCGACGAGACCGCATGTAACGTCCCAATTCTGAACCGCGCCGTCACTTTCAAATCGTGCGGTGTACGGCTCCGAGCACACTTGTCACACCCATCGTCCCAAGAGGTGATCTCACGTCACTGACCACATCATCGCCTCACGGCGTTGCCTGGCGTTTCGTGTTGTTCCAGCCCCGTCGTCACCGACATGATGTGCCGTGTCTTGCGAGGACGCGTGCCGCGGTCTGTCACGTGGCGGTACGTCCCTGCGGTCGCCCCGTGGTGGGGAGCGTTCAGGGAGTGTCTGGTTGGAGTGACCAAGATGGCACTCAGAGCCACGCTGCATTAATGTCATCTGTCCCACGCGGGGTTGTCGGCGACCCACTTAGCTTGCGTTTCACCTTAACCTCCGCCCCTTGACGTCCAGTGACGAGAACGACGTCCTGTGCCCGGCCCACCTCCTTTTTGGAGTCACGTTGTCTCGCCATCAGGGGAGCCATCTCGCCGGACTTATGTGATTCCCCCACGTTAGACAGGGCCCGCAGAAGCCGTCGACATGTGTCGAATTGTCTGATCTGACGTCGGCTAACTGAATGCCTGCAGATGCTGCGATGCTGAAGCAACCCGAGGCCGACCCGCCCGTCTGATGATAATGACTTTGATAACGTCGGATGTGATTATAATGATGATGATGAGGAGGAGGAGGAGGAGGACGAGGAGAGGGAGAAGGGGGAGAAGGAGGAGGAGGATAAGATGACGATGGTGGTGGTGGTGGTGGTGGTGATGATAAAGATGATGTTGTTGCCGATGATGATGATGGTGGTGGTGTTGGGCGACGGCGATGATGATGAGGATGATGATTATGATGATAGTGATAATGATAGTGGTGTTGGTGTTGGTGGTGGTGATGATGAGGATGATGGCGATGATGATGGTGATGATGACGATATTAATAATTGTTAGTAGTAGTAGCAGTATTATTATTATTATTATTATTATTATCATTACAGCAATAATATTGATGAAAAAATAATCTTAGCACCAATAATAATGCTAACAATAATAATAATAACAATAATAATAATAATGATCAATGTAACATTGATGAAAATAGTCATACTACTACTAGCGGATTAATAATGACATTAAATTAAAATACGAATGACGACGAACGACGACGGACGGAGACCATGGTGATGATAATCTTACTTATGCTTCTTCGTCTTTCATTCATCTTTTTTTCTTTCATTATCATATCTTCTTCATTCTCTGCTTCTTTTCTCTTCTTCTTATTCTTTTCTTCTTCTTCTTCTTCTTCTTCCTTTCTCTTCTTCTTCTTCTTCTTTCGTCTTTTTCTTCTCTATTCTTCTTATTATTATTACTACATCATGCTTACCATTATTCTTATTAGCACCATTACATCGGTTGTTGTTATGATGATGTCATCAATATCAATCATCACATCAACAGTCATCATCGTCAAAATGGTCTTGATGATGGCGATGGTTATCATTATCACGATCACCAATAATCATGATGATCATTATCGTCAACGTCACGACGACGACGAAGACGAAGGCAACGACAACGATAACGGCACTATCACCACCACGCTTGACTAGCCTGTTTGTGCCTGTAACGTGCCTGGGGCCGGGCCTTGATCAAAAAGGACGCGGAGAGTTTGGACGCAATGGGCTGGAGTGTAGCATACAATATATAATACGCATTGGCTTCCGTCGCTTGCACTAAGTCCTTCAACCTTTACCTGCGTTCTAAACTCTAGGTTTGAGCTGTAGGTCAATGGACATGGTTTGGTATATTGCAATGGGTTGTTTTTAAACATTGGGCAAAAAACACATAAACGTTCAAACTCACAGCGAAAATGCACAGGAATCCATATGCACTCCTGCTCAACGAAGTATTGGGCAAATACCTTTAAAAGCAATAAATGGGCTCGTCCAGTACTTGAGCCGTGGACCTCTCGTACCCTAAGCAGGAATAATACCCCCAGACCAACGAGTTGATGGGACGCACCGTAGCGTCCCAATTATGAGCCGCGCTGTCAGTTTCCTATCGTAAGACGTACGGCTCCGGGCACACTGGCCACACGTATCAACCTACGATGTAACGACATAGGACGCTTTGGCCGCAGACTGCCCACAGCTAGCTTAGTCCTAGTAATCGAGCTTGGGCGTGACTATCAGGGTTGCATTGAGGTGCAAGCTTCAACTTTTTATGGCGATGCATGTCCGAGAACTGTTAGGACAGAAGGCAGGACGAGCAAACAGGCAAAACACGCAAGGCCTGACCGGTTACTTTCCGTCTGGGGCGTGATGGGGCCATGCGGGACCGAGGCGGGGCAGGCAGGACAGACAGGATCCCGTTCTCTGTTGTTCTTTTTTGTCAGCCTCATGTGCAGCCCTTTGTCTTCCGATCCTGTTCTCAGCACTTGGATCTCTGCCCTTTTCCCCAAGTCCTCTGCTCTCTGTCCTGCGTTGTCGTCTGCCGTGCACACCCTGTTATTCCGCCCTGTACGCTTTTCCACATTCCGTCCTCAGTCCTGTCCTCCCGTCCTGTCCTGTCTCAGTTCATTTTCTACATCGGCTTGCGGGCTACCAAACTTCTTGTCCCCAAATGGCGTCACTAGTAACCTTATACTGTGAGCTTATGAACTGGTGCTGGAAGCGGACTGAGTGACCAAAGCCGTCACGTGTACACGTTGAAAGTAACGGTGCGGCCCAGAACTGGGAAGCTCTGGACGTTACTATCGGCTCGTTGGTCTAGGGGTATGATTCTCGCTTTGGGTGCGAGAGGCCCCGGGTTCAAATCCCGGACGAGCCCGGTTCTTGCTGTCAGAAATACCCGCGTGCTACCTCTACACTTAAAAGCACATCCGAGTGTCCTGAAGCTCGTGGGTCTCGTGAGCGCCTTTCACACAAGTATTATTGAACACCAAATTAACCACGCTAACCGTATTTGGCCTGAAATGCTCCAACGTCACATGAGGTATAGCAGGACCATAATTTTTCGTCGGCCATCAAAATAGCCGGACCTTTTCACACCGCGCGTATTTTTGTTTTGTCGTTAGGTATAGCTTGGTCAAGTCACGTTAGCCGAGTCTGAATCTTATACGTCAACACAACCCTAACTGTCACGGCGTAGCTCAGCTACCGGGGCTACAAGGGCTTCCTTACGACCGTTTAAGCCAGCACCTCATGCAGTGCCCTGATGAGACGATGGTCGGTATGGCCAGTGTGCTCGAGGCCGTACAGTAGGTAAGGTATGGTAAGGTATGGAAGGTACTGTGAGGTTCTCGTCCATTCCTTCGAGGCGTAGAAGTGCATATGAGTTTCTGCGCCATTCTGCGCCTTTTCGCTGTGAGTTTGTAGGCATATTCACTTTTGCCCAAGGTATAAAAATAACCCATTGTAACTGCCCAAACCAAATACGCAGGCTTGCACCTCAAACCATTGGTTAAAAACATCGGTTTAGTCTGAAAGATTCAGTTCAAACGATGGAAGACAATATATTATGCATATATTGCAAGCTAACTCCAACCCATCGCGTCCAAACTCTTCGCATTCTTCTTGATCAGAGCCCAGGTTAGCGCTGCTTCGTTTGAGGATTTGGAAAGCCCGCGCGCGTCCCACACCAAAAATTTTGATTCTCATCCTTCCCCGCCAGACATTTTGCTTAAGAAAAAGCCCGCACATGCCCAGAAGCATAGTTTGCATTCCTGCTAGGTATTTTCTGCTTTATCGTAATATAAGTTTCACATGCAAGGGCTGTAGCGATTTTACAAAGCTATTTATTGCGTCGGTCCAATTTTCCAAGACCAGCACTGAGAAACCCGCAGTTGTCATAAGTAACATAAAACAACATGACAACATAAGACATAAACGTAGTTTACTTTTCTTAGTGTCACAAAATTATGTCATTTTGCACGCCAAGGTGTTTTTAAACCGTCGTTTCACGCAAACTACGCAAGAGAAAAAACTATATTGATGTTTTGCATCGATGTGTCCAAGTTTCGTAAACGGCTGACAACGTCGACCAGCCTTGGCCGTGCTCTTGGTCGTGACGAGGCCGACCTATGCCCACTCCGGTCAGTGTTATGCCGCTGAGAAGCCCGGTCAATGCCGGGTTAAGCCTGTTTGTTGCGGGCCTGCAGGCTGGCAAGGGACAACTCTAACCCGGACACGGCATATATATATATATATATATATATATATATATATATATATATATATATATATAACACTAACAAAAACATTATTCATAAATATGCAATGAAATTATTGCCGATATATGCGCATGTATAGACAAATATACAAATATCTATATATATATATATATATATATATATATATATATATATATATATATATATATACATAAATAAACAGTAATATTGAAATAGGGATAATCCAGAGAGGATAAGATGTTTCAACCAATCTTGTGCCAAAACAATAGCTGCAACTACTAACTAGACACAACAATAATATAAAGCTCACGACAACCAATCATGATATCTTTAGGTTCTCCGATGAAGTAACACAAGCTGTTCATTGTAATAATTATTATATATTGTGGTGCTCTCCGGAACACACTGCTTTTAAGGGTAAACGTCACAGGTACATGCAAAGGCAATTGCGCGTAATGTGTTCACCTCATCAACGTCAATCATGTATTGTTATCACTAGAGAGTCATCTTTGCCGCTGTTCCTTCGACCTTACCACGCTTCTTAAAAGGAAGCATCCCGCCCTTTTGTCCTGCTCACTTTTTTAAAGATCAGACGTGTACTAGGTGGACAGTAATGTCAGTTTTCTCGAAATCTTTCTGGATAGTTCAGAATTTCGATGTGAATTAGCCGCTCCCTCGAGAGAATGTCAGTTCACTGCTTGCTCACCACTAAAAACTACATCTTTTGTGCCCTGCGTTTTCAACGTAACACTAATTTATAAAAAAAACCTGGATACTAAATTATACGGAAGCTTGAAGCACACGTTTTGGAAAAAAAGAGGAAAAGCAAGCATGACAACCATCCGGTATCATTGCGGTAACTCAACTATACGTTTTGCTATGCCTTTATTTCTCCCCTTTTGACAATCCCAACGGCTCTCTTCGAGGCGCAATTGGCTTTGGGAACGGAAACAAACATTCTTGTATTCTTACCAGTCGCAGTGTGACGGTGGTTGTCATGGCGACGTTGGTCGTGAGCGCAGGAAAGATGCGTAATTGCCGTTACAAAGCACTGACAGCGTCATTTGGATACGAAAATAATACATTCACATAATACATATTATGTCTTGATGCTGCAGTAACACTACCCAATGCTGTCGTTATACGTAAATGGTATTGAGATTTCACTAGAGTATGTTTTCCAAATATGCCACGAAGGTGGAAAATGCCCTTTATACCAGAGCTTTAACCTTGTGCTGGTAGGCATATCCTGTGGGTTGCTGAGTTGGCTTTAAGACATCGGTCTATGAAGCGGATATATCTTTGAACTCAGAATTCGACGGGGCGCGGAAGGGCCCAGAAATTTAAATAGGCTTTCGCACAACGCATCGGAGGGCGATAATTTTTTACTACAATACCCGGTCTCATTCTGGATTTGTGCCCGTGTTCTCTCGCACCCTAAGCGAGAATCATACCCGCCTACCAACGAGCCGGTAAAAAGACATAAAACGTCACAATTCTGGGCAGCGCCGATACTTTCACATCGCACCGTGCACGGCTCCGGGCACACTGGTCACATCCACTGTCGTCTTACAAGGTAATGTCGTAAAGCGCTAGCTACAGACTGTAGTGGGGGAGCACAGCCCTAGTACCAAGCTTGGCCGTGACTTTTGGGGTTGCATTGACATGCAAGCTTCAAATAATTAGAGGGGATGCATGTGAAGAAATGGTTAGGAGAGGAGGCACACCCCGGCAAAAGGACAAAAGAAAAAAGGCATGGCCGGTCATGTCCGGTCTTGAGCGGGACGGAACTAGCATGTTAGGCAGAGGAGATCCTGCTTGTTTCTGTTCTCTGGCCTGTTGTTAACCTCATACTCCGTCGTTTCTCTTCCAATCTTGTTTTCAGTCTTTGGATCTCTGCCCTTTGTCCTAAGTCCTGTGCCCTATATCCTGCCCATTCGTGCGCTGTGCACACCTTTTCATCCTGCCCTGTGCATTGTTCTTCATTGCGTTCTCAGCCGTTTCCCCCCTGTTCTCTGAGGTCCATCCTTTTATACTCCGGTCTTTGGGTTACTAAGTTTGTTGTCCCCAAATGACGGCACGTTACCTTGCATTACGTTAGGAGCTTTTGAGACGGGATGGGTGCGAAAGGCGCACCTAAAACCGTCGCGGAAATAAACGGTGCGACCCAGAATGGTGGTGTTTAGAACGGGATTATCGGCTCGTTGTTCTAGGGGTAAAATTATCATTGAAAAGCTATTGTTGATTGATCCATAGCATCACTAAAAGTGTTATTGAAATCAATGATGATGTATCCAAAACTTGCCTTCCAAAAATTGGGGCCCACTCCTTTTAACGACAGTTTGCAAGGGTGAAGGATTAAGTCCAAATGACATGAGATGATCGTGCAAACTTCACACCACATCCTTCGTACCATTTTGTCATGTTCTCCTTGATCAGTACCCGACCTGCAAGAACAGAGTCGTACAGTGAGAAAGCGATCCTTTTTGGCCAGCTCATTGTTAAGAACAAGCTGAGAGATACTGGGGCACGAAACGCCAGTGAACAAACCATTTAGTTTCTCGCTTTTTGACATTCTGGGGATCTGATCAGAAGATTGCTGGTAGGAAGTGGTAGACTGTGGGCGGCCGCGCTGATTGATACAGCCCACCGTCATGTCTCTTCTCGAAGTGGTAGAGAGCGGAGCCCCGAGTCGCGACGTCAAGCATATGGTTTTTGAGGGCATCGAAGCATCGGTAAACAGCGACAAAAGAAAATCACTGATAAGAGTTACAGGGGTAAAAGTCGCAGCCCAAAAAGTTGCTGACTGGATATGGTACGTCAATGGCTCTGTTCCTGCACACTTTCACTAAGTTCTGCCACTCAGGACTGCGGGCGATCAAGGTAAAAAAAACCGAGCTATTGTAACACAGTGTTGATGCAATTCAAAAGCTTTCCACCATTGTTGATGCATCCATATCAGCGTTTGCAAGTGAAACTGAAGTCAGTAATGATCTATTCAAATTTGCTTTTCAAAAAAAGGAAAATTACACCGCACAGCGACTCAAAAGTAAATGACAAATGAATCACAGCTGAATGTATTTCACCTCACGACTACCAATCGTAAATGACCGAAACCTGACGTGACGAAGAAATGTCTAACGACGGAGCAAAAACGCTTCCAACACGGGAAATTTGGGTTTTTTTGGTACCCTGGACAGGAAATCGGCAAAATGTTGCTGGCATCCGATGTTCAGAACATGTAAGGCTTAATGCGGTCAGTATCGTTAGCTCTCTGTTCAGCAGTGCTTGCATGAAAAGGGCTAATGGGCTAATGAGTCACAGAAGGTTCAAAACTCTCAGATGCGTTTCTATATATATAGAATCAGCATGCAAGTACTTTTAACAGCAAGAAAAGGGCTCGTTCGTGATTTGAACCCGGGACCTCTCGCACCCGAGGCTAGATTCATACCCTAGACCATGCCCCCTTTTAACTGTTTGGCTGGGCTGGGAAATCGAGTCTGTTTCTTGTTCGCGGGTAGGCACTGGGACCGGCTTAGTATTTAACGGCGGCGGCAGGCGTGTGATACTGTGCCGGCAACAGAGAAACTCGGCCGCGGGGCGGGTCCTGCAACGACACAATCCTATGTGGGTGTGGCCAGTGTGCTCGGAGCCATGCACCGTCCGATATGAAAGTAACGGCGCGGATCAGCATTGGGACGTTCCAGGATATGACATCGGCTCGTTGGTCTAGGGGTATGATTCTCGCTTAGGGTGCGAGAGGGTCCCGGGTTCAAATCCCGGACGAGCCCGGCTATTGCTGTCAGAGGTAGTCGCATGCGTCGAACATGCCCAAGGGTCCGTGGCTCTTGTGCGCTCGGAGATGTCTTCGTTCGATGGTGATACATGCTTTAAGGCCAATTATTGCAACCAACCAGCCTATGTCTTCCGCCTGAAAACTCAAGATCATGGTTAGCAAGAGTATGACACCCTTTTGCAGTTTTCGCTAGTGGTGAATCAGACGCGTCAGTTTGATTCGTAAGAACAGTTGCATCAAAATCCTTCGGATTTGCTCCGAATTTTTAGGTGAAATAGCCGTACTTTACCACCTGAACATCGCTCATCGCCTCTGCGCGAGCACACGCACTACGCACGCACAGGGAGGCGCCCAGGTCTTCCGAGAAGCAGTGTTATTTACCCCGCCTCATTGGCACGGGCCGGGTACGCGCTGCGTGATCCGCGCTTGGAGCGCGAGAGGTCACGGGTTTAGGCCCACGATACCCAATACGTAATTGGGCATCGTTGACAATAATGAGCCCGGTTATTGTCAACGATGCCCGCGTACAAATTTAAAGGGTTGAAGAACATATGGGCTTCCGGGCCATTCCGTGCCTCGTCACTGTAAGTTCGATCTGACAGAACAACAATGGGTGAAAAATACAAAGCAAGAAAGCATATTGCCTGTTACACTGCCTGAAGCCAGTGCGCATGGGATGGTTTGCTGCAATGATTACCGTCGACACACTGGACCATCACGCGATTACACATCCGAAGTTATAAGCCCTTGCTTTACTCGAGCTTATTTAACAAAGGCGCGTTCTCCTGCAGCAACAACCGGGCTCGTCCGGGATTTGAACCCGGGACCTCTCGCACCCAAAGCGAGAATCATACCCCTAGACCAACGAGCCGACGGTACGCGCATTCACATCCCAATCGCGGTCCCTGCATTATGCTCACATCATGCATGCAACAGCTGCCGATGCAATGGTCACATCCACCATCGCGCAAGCTCGTGACGTGCGCTGGCTACAGACTGCCCCAGGGAAGCACAGCGCAGGGAAGGGAGCTTCCCCACGGCCTTTGACTTGCGTCGAAAACTGTATGACATTACGTGGGACGCCCGCATGACTTCGTTAGACATGCAGATCAGGGCTGTCTGCCCTCTAGCCTGCCAAAGAGCAGGGGGATTTGACAAAGCAAGGTGTGGCGGGAACGGACATGACGGAACGGGATAAAGAAGAGCTTGGGGACAGGCAGCGCAAGAATTGGCACAGGATAAAGTACGGGATTGGAGAAAGAATAAGACGGCATGCTATTCGACTGCTTAGGATTTGCGAGATAATAGTCGGGTGTTTGAAGCACGCTATTGTGTTCAGCATAAAACAAGGCTGGTTCAGTTCAAAAGTTAATCACCATTGTTCATTTATCCATGTCATCTTAAAAAGTGTTATTGGACTCCATGATAATAAGCCCAAAACCTGCTGTCCTAAAATTAGTGAAGTTTACACCACTCACCGAATAAAAAAAGGAATCAAAACTAGACGTCTTTGGTTTTACGACTTCCAAAAACAAAGTAGCAAAACGTGACATGGCAAAGAGATATTTAAGGACCAATCAAAAATGCCACCGGATGAAAACGCAGGTTTTTATAGCTGATCACACATCATGGCGCTGTTGCAGCTAATCCGATGTTTGGAGCATTCCAAGTTGCATACGGTGAGGCTTGTTAGTTCCGTACTTAGGGATGTTTGTGTGAAAAGTGTCTGGCGGGACGTAAAGGTCCAAGACACCCGTATGTGCTTGAACGCATAGGGATATCAACTGGATACCCCTGGCCGCAAGATACGGGCTCGTCCGGGATTTGAACCCGGGACCTCTCGCACCCGAAGCGAGAATCATACCCCTAGACCAACGAGCCGGTGGTACGCGCGACAAGGTCCCAGTTGTGAGCCGTGCCGTCACCTTCACATCATAAGGCGTACGGATCAGCACACTGGCCACATCCGTCGTCTCAGAAGGTTACGGCGTAGAGCACTTTTGCTACAGACTGTCCTAATGGGGTATGGTCGTAGTAATCGGGCTTGGACGTGACCATTGGGGTTGCATTGACGTGCAAGCTCCGAATTATTTCTGGCGATGCATGTGGAGGAGCCGTTAGCACGGAATGTGTGTTCCTTGAACGGAAATGCAATTCTGTAGATGTTGACTGATTTCGTTCGGCACCTGAGGCTGTGCAATGTTTAGAGAAAGAAAACGATTCACGTCGAATTTTGTCTTCCAAACCGATAGATTTCAATGATCCCCATCAAGAAAATCTAAAGCGTTTTTAGACAACGGGCTGGGGATGAAGTGACCACCTTATCTTATTACCAAAAAACGTTTAATCCTCCATCAGCAATTACATGTATTCGCGAAAAGACAGTGGTATCAGACTCATTCCTCGGAAAAAAAACCAGGAGAATGGAGATGTAGTTGGGTTAACCCAATGTATAACCCCAGTATACATTGGATTACAATCGTATAACCCAACTTATCTCCATTCTCCTGGTTTTTATCGGAGGAATGAAGGTAATGCTACTGTCTTATCTATATGAATAATGTTCCTCAGTAATGCAGTGAACAACTTACGTAATATATTCGCGACACTTAACCACCTGCAGTAGGGAATTTCGCTTGGCGGGATGCAATGGGGTCCCTTCAAAGCACTCAGACATTCGATTTTCAAATGCAGATGGGCTTGGCGCAGAAGCGCACAGAAGGCCGGTGTCGATTCTCGAGAAGTTCGGCGAGGGGCGGACACGGGGAACGATAGAAGTGGGCGGAAAGGCAAGAAGAGGGGGAGGAGAAAGGAAAAAAGGCGGCGCGCGTGACGGAGGAACTCCCAAACACCAGAGTGACGTACGTTCCAGTCCACGAAGTCATCTGCATCACCTTGGTTTTCCTGTTTGAAATCGCGTGTATGGCTCGCAGGTGAGGGACCCTGCCGCGGCCGGCGATTTCAACTGAACTTCCAGGCACAGGCCACTAACTGAGTTCGTGTTTGTTTCTTGTTCGCGGCTAGGCACTGGGACGGACTTCGCAGTTACCGACGGCGGCAGGCGTGTGATACCGCGCCGGCAACAGAGAAACTCGGCCTCGGGGCGGGTTCTGCTGCGACACCTTCCTATGTGGGTGTGGCCAGTGTGCGCAGAGTCATACACCGTGCGATGTGAAAGTAATGGAGTGGCCCAGAATTGGGACTTTACGGGGCATGTTATCGGATCGTTGGTCTAGAGGTATGATTCTCGCTTAGGGTGCGAGAGATCCCGGGTTCAAATCCCGGACGAGCCCGCTTATTAACGAGCCCGAGCCCGGCACTCGCATGCGTCGAACATGCCCAAGGGTGCGTTGGCCATGTGAGTTCGGCGATGTCTTCGCTTGATGATCGACAACGCTGGTCATTGCAATCAACCAACCCATGTGTTCTGCCGGAAAACTCAAGATCATGCTTAACAGGAGGGTAGCACCTTTTTGCACTTTTCGCTAGTGGTGAATCAGACGCGTAAGTTCGATTCGTGAGAACAGTTGCATTAAAATTCTTTGGACATGCTCCAAATTTTTAGGTGAAGTAGCCGTTCTTCACTACCCGAACACCGCTCATCGCCTCTGCGCGAACACACGCACTGTGGAAGCACAGGGGCACGCCCAGGTCTTCCGAGAGGTAGTGTTAGTAGAGGTAAGGTCTTATATCTACCCCGCCTCATTGGTACGAGCCAGGTATGCACTGTGTGCCTCGCGCTTGCAGTTCCAGAGGTCACGGGTTTAAGCCCAGACGAGCACGGTTATTGTCAAAGATGCCCGCATACAAATTTAAAGCGTTGAAGGACATATGGGTTTCCGGGCCATTCTGTGCCTCGTCACTGTGAGTTCGATCTATGTGACAGAACAACCATGAGTGAAAAAAGCAAGAAAGCATATTGCCTGTTACACTGCCTGCAGCCAGTGCGCATGGGATGGTTGTTACGATGATTACCGTTGAGACATTAACCATCACGCGAAGATACATCCGAACCCATAAATCCTTGTCTTACTCGGGCTTATTTAACAAAGGCGCGTTCCTCCTACAGGAATAACATCGCTCGTTCGGGATTTCAACCCGGGACCTCTCGCACCCAAGGCGAGAACCATATCCCTAGACCAACGAGCTGCCAGCACTCAATTTCATATCCCAATTGCGCTCCCTGCATTACGTTCACATCTTGCATGCAATAGCTGCCGGTGCACTGGCCACATCCACCGTCGCGCAAGCTCGTGACGTGCGCTGGCTACAGACTGCCCCCGGGGAGCACAGCACAGGGAACAGAGCTTCCCCACGACATTTGACTTGCGTCGAAAACTGTATGACAATACGTGGGATGCCCGCATGACTTCGTTAGATATACAGACCAGGGCTGTCTGCCCTTTATCCTGCCAAAGAACAGGAGGGCGTGAAGGAGCAAGGTGTAGTGGGAACGGACATGACGGAACGGGATAAAGAGGAGCTTGGGACAGGGCAGCACCCCAAGACTAACTTGATAAAGAGGAGCTTGGGACAGGGCAGCACCCCAAGACTAAAAGGATAAAGAAGAGCTTTGGGGAGAGAGCAGCACCAGGAATTACACAGAACGAAGCGCAGGATTGAAGGAAGAACAAAACGGCATGCTATTTGACTGCTTAGAATTTGCGAGCTGTTAGTTGGCTGCCCGAAGCACGCTATTGTGTTCATTCATAAAACAAGTTTGTTGCATTTCAAAAGTTTACTTCTATTGTTAATTCAACCATATCATCATCTTGATTGTATTATTGAACGCAATGATGGTAAATCCAAAACTTGCTTTCCAAAAATTAGTTAAAACTACACCGCTCACCGACTCAAAAATAAATGACGAACGAATCAAAGCTATGGGTATTTAGTCCTACTAATTCAAGTAATAAAGCAGCGGAACGTGACATCACGAAGAGATGCCCAACAACAAACCAAAAATGGGTCCGGGATAATAACGCGCATTTTTTTGTTATAGTCTAGCACACACCACAACCTTGTTGCAACTTATCTGATGTTTGTAGCATTGCAGGCTTCATATGGCGAGACTGGTTAGTTCGGTGCTTTGCAATGTTTGTGTGAAAAGCAAATACCAAGGCCCGGAAGGCCCAAGACACCCAAATGTGCTTGAACGCATAGATATAGCAACCTAGTACCCCTGACGGCAGCAACTGGGCTCGTCCGGGATTTCAAACCGGTACCTCTAGCACCCGAAGCGAGAACCAGACCCCTGGACCAACGATCCGTCAATATCGTTATAAGCGTCCCACTTCTCGGCCGCGCCGCTGGTTTCAAATAGTACAGGCGGCGGTTTCCAGCGCACAGTCCGCATCCAGCATCATTTTATAGGCTCACAGTGTATTGCTATTAGTGTCGTCATTCTGGGGACAACACGTTGGTAACCCGAAAACTGATGTAGGCAATGGACTGAGACAGAACAGGTTAGGAGCACACGATTGAGAACGCATTTTGGGACAACGTACAGGCCAGAATGAAAGGGTGTGTACGGCAGCTGATAATGCAAGACAGAGGACATAGGACTCAGGGTAAAGGGCAAAGGTCGAACTGTTGAGGACAGGATCAAAAAGAGAAAAGGCAAGGAATGAGACTGGCAAAAAAAGAGAGCAGCTAAAACGGGATCTCGTCTCTGCTGCCCTCCCTGCGCAGCCCGTCTGGCTCCATCACGCCCCGAACGGGGCGTAACCGGTCAGGTCAGGCTGTCAGGTCAGGCCGTGCCCTATCTTTTGCCTTGTTTCTGGTCCTGCCTTGCCTCGGCACGACCAAGAGCACGGCCAAGGCTGGTTGACGTTGCCAGACGTTTACGAAACTTGGACACGTCGATGCAAAGCATTGATGTCATACGCCCTTTAAGGGTGATGTTTCACATCTGCAGATACGGAAACAACCATCAGATTGAAGCAAGCTCATTTATGACTGTTGGTATACTTTATAAGTGGAACAGACTGCTACAGACAGCGCAGCTCCCTATCTGGTAAATATGCTCCTTAATGCACCTTAGTTGGTTACGCCATCGTACCTTTCACAACATTCATTGAGAGCTATTTGGCGGATGTTTCCATCTGGAATGGCGCTCACGAACGGCAGGCATAAATGCCTCGGCGATTACATTTTGCTTGCCTTAATCGCCGCATGGCTTTTGGAATGACAGGATTTGAATGACGTTATTATGGCGTCAGGAATGCCGAGGTGTCTTGCCCGATATACGTTTCCCAATTTTTGCGAGCTTCTACTTAAAAAACTAGAGGTTTAGGTCATGAGGACAGCATTGTGAACAATACCGAAAGGTCTTCAAGATAGCCATCTCAGCTTAAAAATTCATATGAATGCGGAACACACCCCTTAACACCGGGCTTGAGTCTTCCGGCCGAGGCATGGTCTGATTCGTGGCAATGAACCGCGTTTCAACATCGGATTATCAAGCGATGATGCCTTCAAACTTGGTAAATCGCTACCGAGGCTGTGGCTTACCCCATGCATGCGAGTACCTGTACCACAGGTGCTCGCATATATACGTTGCAGTTCACGAAGTCGTCTGCATCACCTTGGTTTTGCTGTTTGAAATCGCGTGTTTGACTGGCAGGTGTCGGACCCTGTCGTGGCCGGCGATTTCAACTGAGCTCCCCCGCACAGGCCCCTAACTGAACTGAAGTTTGTTTCTTGTTCGCGGGTAGGCACTGGGGTGGGCTTCGCATTACCGACGGCAGCAGGCGTGTGATACAAGAATTGCGATGGTACAGGATGTGTTATCGGCTCGTTGGTCCAGGGGCGTGATTCTCGCCTAGGGTGCGAGAGGGTCCCTGCTTCAAATCCCGGACGAACCCGGCTATTGCTGTCAGAGGCACTCGCATGCGTCGAACATGACCAAGGGTCGTAGCTCTTGTGAGCTCGGAGGTGTCCTCGCATTGGTAGTGATGCATGCTTTAACGCTAGCTATTGCAACCAACCAACCCATGTCTTCCTGCCGGAAAACTCAAGATCCATGGTTATCAGGGAGTATGACACCTTTTTGCAGTTCTCGCTAGTGGTGAATCAGACGCGTAAGTTTGATCCTGTAAAAACAGTTGTATCAAAATCCTCCGGACTTGCTCCGAATTTTTAGGTGAAGTAGCCGTTCTTGCAACACTCGAACATAGCTCATTCGCCTCTCGCGAGCACACGCACTGCGCACGCACACGGGCGAGCCCAGGTCTTCCGAGAGGCAGTGTTGTTTACCCCGCCTCATTGGTACGAGCCAGGTATGCGCTGCGTGATTCGCCCTTGGAGTGCGAGAGGTCACGGACTCAAACCCAAATGAGCCCGGTTATTGTCAAAGATGCCCGCAAACAGCTTTAGCGTTGAAAGGACATATGGGTTTCCGGGCATTCTGCGCCTCGTTGCTGTGAGTTCGATCTATGTGACAGAATAATAAGTGAAAAGTACAAAGCAAGAAAGCATATTGCCTGTTACACTGCCTGGAGCCAGGGCGCATGAGATGGTTTGTTGCAATAACTACCGTTCAAACACTGGACCATCACGCGAAGATACATCCAGACTCAAACCATTGTAGTTATGGGGCTTATTTAACAACGAATCGTTCCCCTTACAGCAAGAACGGGGCTCGTCCGGGATTTGAACCCGGACCCCTCGCACCCAAAGCGAGGATCATACCCCTAGACCAACGAGCCGACAACTGTTACCTTCACATCCTAACTGCGCTCCCTGCATTACGTTCACATCTTGCATGCAATAGCTGCCGGTGCACTGGCCACATCCACCGTCGCGCGAGCTCGTGACGTGCGCTGGCTACAGACTGCCCCCGGGGAGTACAGCGCGGGAAACGGAGCTTCGCCACGACCTTTGACTTGTGTCGAAAACTGTATGACAACACGTGAGACGCCCGCATGACTTCGTTAGACAATACAGACTAGGGCTGTCTGCCTTCTAGCCTGCCAAAGAGCAGGGGGATTTGACAAAGCAAGGTGTGGCGGGAACGGACATGATGGAACGGGATAAAGAAGAGCTTGGGGACAGGCAGCGCAAGAATTGGCACAGGATAATGTACGAGATTGGAGAAAGAACAAAACGGCATGCTATTTGAGTGCTTAGGATTGCGAGATAATAGTCGGGTGTTTGAAGCACGCCATTGTGTTCAGCATAAAACAAGGCTGGTTCAGTTCAAAAGTTAATCACCATTGTTCATTTATCCATGTCATCTTTAAAAGTGTTATTGGACTCCATGAAATAAACCCAAAACCTGCTGTCCTAAAATTAGTGAAGATTGTACCACTTACCGAATAAAAAAAGGAATCAAAACTAAACGTCTTTGGTTTTGCGGCTTCCAATAACAAAGTAGCGAAACGTGACATGGCAAAGAGAAATTTAAGGACCAATCAAAAATGCCACCGGATGAAAACGCAGGTTTTTATAGCTGATCACACATCATGGCGCTGTTGCAGCTAATCCGATGTTTGGAGCATTCCAAGTTGCATGAGGTGAGGCTCGTTAGTTCCGTACTTAGGGATGTTTGTGTGAAAAGCGCCTGGCAGGACGCAAAGGTCCAAGACACCCGTATGTGCTTGAACGCATGGGGATATCAACTGGATGCCACTGGCCGCAAGATACGGTCTCGTCCAGGATTTGAACCCGGGACCTCTCGCACCCGAAGCGAGAATCATACCTCTAGACCAACGAGCCGGTGGTACGCGCGACAAGGTCCCAATCAAGCTCGAAATTTTTTTCTGGCGATGCATGTGGAGGAGCCGTTAGCACGGAATGGATGCTTCTTGAGCGGAAATGCAGTTCTGTAGACGTCGATTAATTTCGTTCGGCACCTGAGGCTGTGCAATACTTTGAAGAAGAAAGCGATTCACATCGAATTTTGTCTTCCAAACCGAACGGTTCCAACGATCCCCATCGAGAAAACCTAAAGCGTTTTTATATGACGGGCTGGGAATTAAGCGACCACATTATCAAACCACCAAAAAATGTTGAATCCTCCATCAGCAATTATAGGCATTTGCGACAAGACAGTAGAATCATACGCATTCCTCGGATAAAAACCAGGAGAATGGAAATATAGTTGGGCTAACACAATGTATAACCCCAGCATACATTGGGTTACAATCGTATAACCCAACCATATCTCCATTTCCTGGTTTTTATCGGAGGAATGACGCGAACACTACTGTCTTACCTATGAGGATAATGTTCCTCATTAATGCACTGAACACTTCCGTAATATATTTGCGACACCTAACCACCTGCAGTCAGCGAATTTCGCTTGCCGGGATGCAAAGAGCTCTTCAAAGCACTCAGATATTCTATTTTCAAATGCACATGGGCGTGGTGTAGAAGCGCACAGAAGGCTGGGGGTCGATTCTCGAGAAGTTCGGCGGGGGGCGGACACGGGGAAACGATGAAAGTGGGCGGAAAGGCCAGAAGAGAGGGAGGAGAAAGGAAAAAAGGTGGCGTGGGTGACGGAGGAGCTCCCAATCATCAAACTCATATACGCTCCAGTCCATGAAGTCATCTGCATCACCTTGGTTTTGTTGTTTGAAATCGCGTGTATGACTGGCAGGCGTCTGACCCTGTCGCGGGCCGGCAACTTCAACTGAACTCCCCGGCACAGGCCACTAACTGAACTCGTGTTTGTTTCTTGTTCGCGGGTAGGCACTGGGACGGCTTCGCCGTTAGCGACGACGGCAGGCGTGTGGTACTGCGCCGGCAACAGAGAAACTCGACCGCGGGGTGGGTCCTGCTGCGACACAATCCTTTGTGGGTGTGGCCAGTGTACTCGGAGCCATACACCGTGCGATGTGAATGTAACGGCGCGGCCCAGAATTGGGACGTTTAGGCTACGTTATCGGCTCGTTGGTCTAGGGTATGATTCTCGCTTAGGGTGCGAGAGGTCCCGGGTTCAAATCCCGGACGAGCCCGCTTATTACCGAGCCCGAGCCGGCACTCGCATGCGTCGAACATGCCCAAGGGTGCGTAGGTCATGTGCGTTCGGAGATGTCTTTGCTCGATAATTGACAACGCTGGTCATTGCAACCAACCAACCAATGTCTTCTGCCGGAAAACTCAAGATCATGGTTAACAGGAGGATAGCACCTTTTTGCAGTATTCACTAGTGGTGAATCAGACGCGTCAGTTTGATTCGTAAGAACAGTTGCATTAAAATCCTTCGGATTTTCTCCGAATTTTAGGTGAAATGGCCGTTTTTCACCACCCGAACACCGCTCATCGCCCCTGCGCTAGCATGCGCACTATGCACGCACAGGGGCGCGCCCAGGTCTTCCGAGAGGCAGTGTTATTTACCCCGCCTCATTGGCACGGGCCGGGTATGCGCTGCGTGATTCGCGCTTGGAGCGCGAGAGGTCACGGGTTTAGGCCCACGATACCCAATACGTAATTGGGTATCGTTGACAATAATGAGCCCGGTTATTGTCAACGATGCCCGCATACAAATTTAAAGCGTTGAAGGGCATATGGGTCTCCGGGCCATTCCGTGCCTCGTCACTGTAAGTCCGATCTGTGACAGAACAACCATGAGTGAAAAATACAAAGCAAGAAAGCATATTGCCTGTTACACTGCCTGAATCCAGTGTGCATGGGACGGTTTATTGCAATGATTACACTGGACCATCACGCGATTACACATCCTAAGTTACAAACCCTTGCCTTACTCGGGCTTATTTAACAAAGGCGCGTTCTCCTGCAGCAGCAACCGGGCTCGTCCGGGATTTGAACCCGGGACCTCTCGCACCCAAAGCGAGAATCATACCCCCAGACCAACAAGCCGACAATACTGGCTTTCACATCCCAATTCCGGCCCCTGCATTTCGTTCACATCTTGCATGCAACAGCTGCCCATGCACTGGCCACATCCACCGTCGCGCAAGCTCATGACGTGCGCTGGCTCCAGACTGCCCCGGGGAGCACAGTGCAGGGAACGGAGCTTCCCCACGGCCTTTGACTTGCGTCGAAAACTACGACAATACGTAGGAGGCCGCATGACTTCGTTAGACACACAGATCAGGGCTGTCTGCCCTCTAGCCTGCCAAAGAGCAGGGGGATTTTACAAAGCAAGGTGTGGCGGGAACGGACATGACGGAACGGGATAAGGAAGAGCTTGGGACATGGCAGCACAAGAATTGGCGCAGGATAAAGTACGGGATTGGAGAAAGAATAAGACGGCGTGCTATTCGACTGCTTAGGATTTGCGAGCTATTAGTAGGGTGTTTGAAGCACGCTATTGTGTTCAGCATAAAACAAGATTGGTTCAGTTCAAAACTTAATCACCATTGTTAATTTATCCATATCATCATTAAAAGTGTTATTGGACTCCATGATGATGAACCCAAAACCTGCTGTCCTAAAATTAGTGAAGTTAACACCACTCACCGACTAAAAAAAAAAAACACCAATGAATCAAAACTAAAAGTATTTGGTTTTACTATTTCCAATAACAAAGTAACGAAACGTGACATGACGAAGAGATATCTAACGACTAAGCAAAAATGCCACCGGGATGAAACGCAGGTTTTTGCTATAGCCGACCATACATCATACCCCTGTTGCAGCTAATCCGACTGTTTGGAGCATTCCAAGTTCTATACGGTGAGGCTCGCTAGTTCCGTCCTTTGTAATGTTTGTGTGAAAAGCGTCTGGCGGACGAGAAGGTCCAAGACACCCATATGTGCTTGATCGCATAGGGATATTAACTCGACACCCCTGACAGCAAGATACGGGCTCGTCCGGGATTGAACCCGGGACCCTCTCGCACCCGAAGCGAGAATCATACCCCTAGACCAACGAGCCGGTGCTGAGAGCGATAAGGCCCCAATTGTGAGCCGTGCCGTTGCTTTGATATCATAAGGCGCACGGCTCGGCACAATGGCCACACCCATCGTCTCAGAAGGTTATGGTGTAGAGCACTTTGGCTACAGACTGGCCTTAGGGAGTATGTTTGTAGTAATCCGGCTTGGCCGTGACCACTGGGTTTGCATTGACGTGCAAACTGCAAATTATTTCTAGCGATGCATGTGGACGAGCCGTTAGCACGTAATACATGTTCCTTGAACAGAAATGCAATTCTGTAGATGTCAGTTGATTTCGTTCGGCACTTGAGGCTGTGCAATGTTTAGAGACAGAAACAGATTCGCGTCAAATGTTGTCTTCCAACCGATAGATTCCAATGATCCCCATCAAGAAAATCTAAAGCGTTTTTAGACAACGGGCTGGGGATGAAGTGACCACCTTATCTACTACCAAAAAACGCTTAATCCTCCATCAGCAATTACATGTATTCGCGAAAAGCCAGTAGTATCAGACTCATTCCTCGGATAAAAACCAGGAGAATGGAGATGTAGTTGGGTTAACCCAATGTATAACCCCAGTTACATTGGGTTATAATCGTATAAACCAACTTATCTCCATTCTCCTGGTTTTATCGGAGGAATGAAGGTAATGCTACTGTCTTATCTATGTGAATAATGTTCCTCAGTAATGCAGTGAACAACTTGCGTAATATATTCGCGACACTTAACCACCTGCAGTAGGGAATTTCGCTTGGCGGGATGCAATGGGTCCCTTCAAAGCACTCAGATATTCGATTTCAAATGCAGATGGGCTTGGCGCAGAAGCGCACAGAAAGGCTGATTTCGTTGATTTCGTCTGGCACCTGAGGCTGTGCAATGTTTTGAGAAAGAAACCGATTCACGGTCGAATTTTGTCTTCCAAACCGAAAGGTTCCAATGATCCCCATCAAGAAAACCTCAAGCGTTATTAAACGACGGGCTGGGTACTAAGCGGCCACATTATCTAATCACCAAAAAATGGGTAATACTCCATTAGCAATTGCATATATTCGCGACAATACAGTAGTCATCAGCCTCATTCCGCGGATAAAACCAGGAGAATAGACATATAGTTGGGTTAACGTAATGTATAACCCAACTATATATTGGGTTATAATCATATAACCCAACTATATCTCAACTCTCCTGGTTTTTATCGGAGGAATGAAGCTGATACTACTGTCTCATCTTTGTGAATAATGTTCCTCGCCAATGCACTGAACAACTTGCGTACTATGTTCGCGACCTTTAACCGCCTGCAGTCAGCGAATTTCGTTGGTGGGATGCATGGGTCCCTTCAAAGCATTCAGATAGTTCGATTTCCAAATGCATAGGGGGCGTTGCGTGGTGTGACGTGGCGCCGAAGCGCACAGAAGGCTGGTGTCGATTCTCGAGAAGTTGGGTGGGGGCGGACTTGGGGAACGATAGAAGTGGTCTGAAAAGGCAAGAAGAGGTGGAGGAGAAGGGAAAAAGGTGGCGTGGGTGACTGAGGAACTCCCAATTACAAACTTGACATGCGATCCAGTCCACGAAGCCATCTGCATCACCTTGGTTTTGCTGTTTGAAATCGCGTGTATGGCTGGTAGTTGTCTGACCCAGTCGCGGCCGGCGACTTCAACTGAACTCCCCTGCACAGGCCATTAACTGAGCACGTGTTTGTTTCTTGTTCGCGGCTAGGCACTGGGACGGGCTTCGCAGTTACCGACGGCGGCAGGCGTGTGATACTGCGCCGGCAATAGAGAAACTCGGCCGCGGGGCGGGTCCTGCTGCGACACAATCCTATGTGGGTGTGGCCAATGTGCGCAGAGCCATACACCATGCGATGTGAAAGTAACGGCACGGCCCAAGATTGGGACGTTATGGGATATAGTATCGGCTCGTTGGTCTAGGGGTATGATTCTCGCTTAGGGTGCGAGAGGTCCCGGGTTCAAATCCCGGACGAGCCCGGCTATTGCTGTCAGAGGAACTCGCGGGCGTAGAACATGCTCAAGGGTTCGTAGCTCTTGTCAGCTCTGAGATGTCTTCGCTTGATAGTGATGCAGGCTTTAACGCCGTCACAGGTGGGGGCATGGGCAGGCCATAGCGTCGGTAGGATTTCCCGAGCTTGAAGGCATCATCGCTTGATAATCCGATGTTGAAACGCGGTTCATTGCCACGAATCAGACCGTGTCTCGGCGGGAAGACCCAAGCCCGGTGTTAAAGCGTGTGTTCCGCATTTATATGAATTTACAAGCTGAGATAGTTACCTTGACAACTTTTTGGTATTGTTCACAATACTGTCCTTATGGCCTAAGCCTCTCTAGTTTCTGAGGTAAACGCTCGCAAAAAGTGGGAGATGTATATCGGGCAAGACACCCTGGCATTCATGACGTCATAGTAACGTCATTCAAATCCTGTCATTCTATAAGCCATGCGGCGATTAAGACAAAAAAAAAGTAATCGCTGAGGCATTTATGTCTGCCGTTCGTGAGCGCCATTCGCCATGGCGCATTGAGGAGCATATTTACCAGATAAAGAATTGTGCTGTCTTTAGCAGTCTGTTCTACTTAGAAAGTATACCAGCAGTCATAAGTGAGCTTGCTTCAAATCTGATGGTGTTACTATATCTTCAGATGTAAGCATGCCCTTTAAAGGGTGTAAGACATCAATGCTTTACATCGACGTGTCCAGTTTCGTAAACGGCTGGCAACGTCAATCAGTCTCTGCCGTGCTCTTGGTCCTGCCGAGGCCGACCCTTACCCACCCCCGGTCGATGGTGTGCCACTGAGGAGCCTGGTCAATCAAGCCGGCATGTTGTGTGTAGAGAGACCTACAATATGATAATGTATGATAATTTTTAACTCCTATATATATATATATATATATATGAATATATATATATATATATATATATATATATAAACGGCATTCCTGAGAAAGGTGATGATGCAACGACAATCCGCTGTTCCAACCAATTTTTCCCCGAAACAATAGATGCAGCTACCAACTAGACACAAGGAGAATATAGAGTTCACGACAAACAATCATGATGTTGTTAGGTCCTCCGATGAATTAATACATTTGTGCATTATTGTAATCATTATACACCTTGGTGTTCCCGGAACACATCGCTTTTCAGAGTTCATCTTGATCAACGTCAATCCTATATTGTTATCACCAGACCATCATCTTCAGCGTCCACTCCCCCAACCTTTCGGACTCGTGCACCAGGTAAAAGAACGTGGTTATTCCTTAATTAGAACAATGGAAAAATTTACGAATGATTATATGCTCTGTCGCCAAAAACAATCATATGCAGTGATGGACAGAACAGCTGTAAATCATCACTACAACAACTTCTAAACAACTTGAAATTGGAAGCCGACAATAACTTTTTTCCACTAGATTAGAGAACAAAATTAGTTAATACGCTACGACATGGAAACGCCTAAAATCACTGATAGAACTGTGAAGAGAGAGAGTGCAAAAAGGTGTCATACTCCCTTCAACCCTGGTCTTGAACTTTCTGGCAAAGACATGAGTTGGTTGGTTTTAATGAGTAACGTTGAAACATTAGACTATCAAGCGATGAGATCTCCAACTCACAAGATCTTCGCACCTTTGGGCCTGTTCGACACATACGCTCGCATGCCCCTGAAGTTAATAAGCGGGCTCGTCCGGTATTGGAACCCGGAACATCCCGCACCCCAAGCGAGAATCATGCTCATAGACGAACAAGCCGACACAAAGGACCATAACGTCCCAATTCTGGGCCGTGCCGTTACTTTACATCGTGCGGTGTAAGACTTCGAGCCCACTGGCTACATCCGCCATCGTCTCACAGGGTTATGGCGTAAAGCGCTGGCTACAGATTGACGTGAGGGAGCATAGCCCTAAAAGCATCAGCTTAGTTGTGGCGATGCATGTTGAGGAACCGTTACGACACAAGGCAGGACCAGAAAACAGGCAAAAGATAGGGCACGGTCTGACCGGTCACGTCCCGTCCGATGGGTGATGGAACCAGACGTGCTGCGCAGGGAGGGCAGGAGAGACGAGATCCTGTTTTTAACTGCTCTCTTTTCTTTTGCCAGTCTCATACCTTGCCTGTTCTCTTTCTGATCCCGTCCTCAGCACCTCTGCCCTTTACCCTGAGTCCTATGTCCTCCGTCTTGCCTCGTTGGCTGTCGTGCACACCCTTTCATTTTGTTCACCACGTCGTTTCACAATGCGCTCTCAAACACGCCCTCCTATCCTGTCCAGTCTCCGTCCATTTCTTATATCAGTTTTCGGGTTACAAACCTCTTGTTCCCCAAATGACGTCACTGGTAACCTTACACTGTGAGGTTATAAAATGATGCCGGATGCGGGTTGTGCGCTGGAAACCACCGCCTGTACAATTTAAAAGCAGCGGCGGGCCCAGAAGTGGGACGCTTATGGTGAAAATATTGGCTCGTTGGTCTAGAGGTATAATTCTCGCTTCGGGCGCGAGAGGTCCCGGGCTCAAATCCTGGATGAGCCCCGTTTTTGCCGTTAGGGATACCCGTTTGCTATTCTTATGCGTTCAAGCACATATGGGCGTGTTGGATTTCTTCGTTTCGCTAGGCCCTTTTCACACAAGCCTTGCTACGTGCCCGGTTCCTGCTGTTAGGGATACCCGCTTGCTATTCCTATGCGTTGAAGCACATATGGGTGTCTTGGATTTCTGCGTTTCGCTAGGGCCTTTTCACACAAGCCTTACTAAGTGCGGAACTAAGCAATTTTGTCGCGTGAAACCTGAAATACTCAAAACATCGGATTAGTTGCAACAGGGCCGTGATGTAAGGCCGCCTATAAAAACCTGCGTTTTCATCCCGGAGGCATTTTGCTTTCCCGTTGCGCATCTCTTCGTCATGCCACGTTTCGCTACTTTATTATTGGAAGACCAAATACGTTTAATGTTCATTATTTAGTAATTTAGTTTGAGTCGGTGAGTGGTTTAAAATTCACTAAGTTTAGGGAAGTAAGTTTAAGACTTGTCATCATTAAGTTGTATAACACCTTTAACGATAACATGGATGAATAAACAACGGTGGTTAATCTTTGAATCATGAATGAATCAATCTTACATCAACCTTGATAAACACAATTGCATGCTTCAAGCACCCGACTAGTGGCTCGCAAATCCTAAGCAGTTGAATAACATGCCGTTTTGTTCTTTCTCCGATCTCGCACTTCGTTCTGTGCTATTTTTGCTGTGCTACCCTCTCCCCAAACTCTTCTTTATCCCGTAAGTCTTGGGGTGCTGCCCTGTCCCAAGCTCTTCTTCATCCCGTTAGTCTTGGGGTGCTGCCCTGTCCCAGACTCCTCTTTATCCCGCTAGTCTTGGGGTGCTGCCCTGACCCAAGCTCCTCTTTATCCCGTTAGTCTTGGGGTGCTGCCCTGTCCCAAGCTTCTCTTTATCCCGTTAGTCTTGGGGTGCTGTACCAAACTCTTCTTTATCCCGTTAGTCTTGGGGTGCTGCCCTGTCCCAAGCTCTTCTTTATTCCGTTCCGCCATGTCCGTTCCCGCCACACCTTGCTCTGCCAGATCCTCCCGGTCCTTGGCAGCCTAGAGGGCAGGCAGCCCTGGTCTATCTGTCTAACGAAGTCACGCTGGCGTCCTACACATTGCCACACAGCTATCGACGCAAGTCAAACGGTCACGGCTAAGCTCTGTTCCTTACGGTATGCTCCCCGGCGGCCGTCTGTAGCCAGCGCACGTCACGAGCTTAAGCGACGGTGGATGTGGGCGATACACCGTCAACTGACGACCGCAACATGTGAACGTAATGCAGGGACTGAAATTGATATGTGAAAGTGAGGATTGTCGGCTCGTTGGTCTAGGGGTATGATTCTCGCTTTGGGTGCGAGAGGTCCCGGGTTCAAATCCCGGACGAGCCCAGTTATTGCTGTTGGAGAAACGCGCCTACGTTGAATAAGCCCGAGTAAGACAAACCTTGATGAGGTCGCATGTGTCTTCGCGTGGATGGTCCGGCGTTTTGACGGTTGTCATTGCAACACACCATGCCATGCGCCCTCGCTTCAGGCAGTGTAACAGGCAATATGCTGCTCGTTTTGTACTTTTCACTTATTGTTGTTCTGTCCCATAGATCGAACTCACAGTGACGAGGCACGGAATGGCCCGGAAACCCATATGTCCTTTAACGCTTTGAATTTGTATGCGGGCATCTTCTTTATAAGAGCCAATCGCACAGTGCATACCTGTCCCATGCCAATGAGGCGGGGTAAATAACACTGCCTCTCGGAAGACCTGGGCGCGCCCCTGTGCGTGCGCAGTGCGTGAGCTCGCGCAGAGGCGATGAACGGTGTTCGGGTGGTGAAGAACGGCTACTTCACCTAAAAATTCGGAGCAAGTCCCAAAGATTTTGATACAACTGTTCACACGGATCAAACATTCGCATCTGTTTCACCACCAATGAAGCTGCAGAGGTTGTCGAGGGTGTCATCTCCTATTAACCATGATCTTGAGTTTTCCGGCAGAAGACATCGGCCTGGTTGGTTGCCATAAATAGCGCTAAAGCGTGTGTTACTATCAAGCGCATGCATCCCCGAACTTACAAGACATGCGCACTCTTGGGCATGTTCGACGCAGGCGAGTACCGGGCTCGGGCTCGTTAATAAGCGGGCGCGTCCGGGATTTGAACCCGGGACCTCTCGTACCCTAAGCGAGAATCATACCCCTAGACCAACGAGCCGATAGCGTGGTCCAAAACGTCCCAATTCTGGGCCGTGTCGTTATTTTTACATCACACGGTGTACGGCTCCGAGCACACTAGCCACACCCACACAGGATTGTGTCGCAGCAGGACCCGCCCCGCGGCCGAGTTTCTCTGTTGCCGGCGCAGTATCACACGCCTGCCACCGCCGGTCACTGTGAAGCCCGTCCCAGTGCCTACCTACCCGCGAACAGGAAACAAACTCGAGTTCAGTTAGTGGCCTGTGCCGGGGAGTTCAGTTGAAATCGCCGGCGACGACAGGGTCCGAAACCTGCCAGTCATACACGCGATTTCAAACAGGAAAACTAAGGTGGTGCAAATAACTTTGTGGACTGGAGCATATATTACTTTGGTGACTGGGAGTTTCTCTGTTACGTACACCACTTTTTCCTTTCTCCTCTCTTTCTCTCTTCTTACCTTTCCGCCCACTGCCTTTGTTCCCCGAGTGCCCCTCCCCCCCCGCCGAACTCCCCGAATCAACAACAGGCTGTGCTGGGAGCCGTACACCATGCAATGTGAAAGAAATGGCGCAGCTCAAAATAGGCGCGCTGTCCGGTCTGTCGCTGGCTCGTTGGTCTAGGGGTATGATTCTCGCTTCGGGTGCGAGAGGTCCCGGGTTCAAATCCCGGACGAGCCCGGTTATTGCTGTCAGAGGTACTCGCACACATCGGATGAGCGATAGCGTGAATAGGACTTACGATTTTAAAGGTATCATCGCTTGATAATACGATGTTTAAACGCGGTTCATTGGAACCAACCAGACCATGTCTCGGCCGGAAGAGTCAAAACCCTGTGTTAAATGGTGTGATTCATAGCTATCTGACGTTTTGAACTGAGATAGCCATCTTGAAGACCTTACGGTATCGTTCACATTACTTTCATTCTTATGGCCTGTGCCTCTAGCTTCTGAACTAAACGCCCGCGAAAATTGGGAAACGCATGTGGGGCAAGTCACCTTAGCATCCATGGCGTTATAACAACGTCATTAGGCACCTTGGCATTCGTGACATCATAATAATGCCATTCAAATCCTGTCATTCCATAAGCCATACGGCGGTTAAGGCCAAGAAACATTTAATTGCCGAGGCATTGATGTCTGCCATTCGTGAGCGCCATTCTATATGAAACGACCGCCAGTCAGCTGTCAATGAATGTTGTGAAAGGTGCGATGGCGTAACCAACCATGACGCAATGAGAAGCACATTTATCAGCTAGAGAACTGTGCTGTCTGTAAAAGTCCTTTTCACTTAGAAAACGTACCAAGTGTTATAAGTGAGCTTGTTTGATCATATCTGATGGTTGTTTCCATATATACAGATGTGAAACATCCCTTTTAAAGGGGCATGACATTAATACTTTGCATCGACGTGTCCAAGCTCGTAAACGGTTGACGACCAGCCTTGGTGATGCCCTTGGTCGTGCCGAGGCCGACCTATGTCCACTGCCGGTCGATGGTGTGCCGTTGAGGAGTCCGGTCAATGCCAGGCTCCTCAGCGGCACGCAGCCGCACGGCATCCTCCTCCTTTTCCGGAAGTGCAGGGTGCTGCAGTTCTTCAGTTCTCAAATATCGCATAGACTTGCCTATTTACTTCGCCTTTCGGACTCATGTACCAGGTAAAAGAACGTGGTTAGTCCTTTATTTAGGCGATGGAAAAGATTTGCAAATAATTATATACTCCGTCGCCAAACACAACTATATGCATTGGCAGACAGCGCAACTGTAAATCCTCACTACAACAACTTTTAATCAACTGGAAATTGGGAACCGACAATAACTTTCTTTCCACTAGATAAGAGAATAAAATCAATGCGATTCCAAATGGAAACGGCTAAAATCATTGAAAGAATTAAACACGAAAGAGACAACGTAATAATCATGATGACTGCGGGCAGTCGTTTAGTCGATATATGTGTACACACCGAACGAATCCGAGTTAAAAAAAACTTTGCATATTATTTTGACCAAACAGACTGTCCCAACCTTTGGTAGTATTTATAACAAAACCATTTTGACGCATTAGTGTGCTACAAAGATTAAAAACAATCAGGTTAGAACAAGGAGAGTAAATCAAATCCATTACTTTCATAGCGAAGTAGGGAGCCCAATGACATTCATTCCACAATAGCGGCTACCGAAGGATCTTGATGCAACCGTTCTCATCGATCAAATATTACGCGTTCGATTTAACAAGAGCGAAAAGTGCAAAAAGGTGTCATACTCGCATTAACCCAGGTCTTGAGCATTCTGGCAAAAAAAAACATGAATTGGTTGGTTTCAACGACTAATGTTGAAACATTAGACTATCAAGCAAAGATATCTCCAACTCACAAGATCTTAGCATCTTTGGGCCTGTTCGACGCATGCAATCGCACACCCCTGAAGTTAATAAGCGGGCTCACCCGAAATTTGAACCCCGGACCTCTCCAGCTGCGATCCCTATGCGTTCAAGCACATATGGGTGTCTTGGACCTTCGCGTCGCGCCAGACGCTTTTCACCCAAGCATCACTAAGCACGGAGCTGACGAGCCTCACCGTATGAAACTTGAAACGCTCCAAACATCGGATTAGCTGCAACAGGGCCATGATGTGTGATCGGCTCTAAAAAATCTGCGTTTTCATCCCGGTGGCATTTTTGCTTAGTCGTTAGATGTCTATTCGTCATATCACGTTTCGCTACTTTATTATTGGAAATCGTAAAGCCAAATGCGTTTAGTTTTGATTCCTTTGTTATTTTTTTAGTCCCAGAGTTGTGCAAACTTCACCAATTTTAGGACAGCAGGTTTTGGGTTTATTATCATGGAGTCCAATAACACATTTAATGATGATATGGATAAATCAACAATGGTGATTCGCATTTGAACTGAACCAACCTTGTTTTATGCTGAACACAGTTTGTGCTTCAAACACCCGACTAATGCCCCGCAAAGCCTAAGCAGTCGAATAGCATGCCGTTTTGTTCTTTCTCCAATCCCGCACTATATCCTGTGCCAATCTTTGTGCTGTCCTGTCCCGAAGGTCTTCTTTATCCCGGTCCGTCATATCTGTTCCCGCCACACCTTGCTTTGTCAAATCCCCTTGTTCTTTGACGGGCTAGAGGGCAGACAGCCCTAGTCTGTATTTGTCTAACGAAGTCACGCGGGCGTCCCACGTATTGTCATACAGTTTTCGACACAAGTCGAAGGTTTTGGGGAAGCTCCGCTGCCTGCGCTGTGCTCCCCGGGGGCAGTCTGTAACCAGGGCACCTCACGAGCTTGTGCGACGGTGGATGTGGCCAGTGCACCGGCAGCGGTTGCGTGCAGGATGTGAACGTAATGCAGGGAGCGCAATTGGGATGTGAAAGCCAGCATTGTCGGCTCGTTGGTCTAGGGGTATGATTCTCGCTTTGGGTGCGAGAGATCCCGGGTTCAAATCCCGGACGGGCCCGGTTCTTGATGTAAGAGGAACACGCCCTTGTTAAATAAGCCCGAGTAAGACAAGGATTTGTGAGTTCGAATGTATCTTCGCGTGATGGTCCGGTGTCTCAACGGTAGTTATTGCAACAAACCATCTCATGCGCTCTGGCTTCCGGCAGTGTAACAGGCAGCATGCTTTCTTGCTTTGTATTTTTCACTTATTGTTGTTCTGTCACATGGATCAAACTCACAGTGACGAGGCACAGAGTGGCCCAGACACCCATATCTCCTTCAACGCTTTGAATTTGTATGCCGAAATCTTTGACAATAACCGGGCGTGTCTGGATTTGAGCCCGGGACCTCTCGCGCTCCAAGCGCGAATCACACAGTGCGTACCTGGCCGGGGCCAATGAGGCGGGGTAAATGCCTCTGCCTCTCGGAAGACCGGGGCGTTCTCCTGTGCTTCCACAATGCGTGTGTTCGCGCAGAGGCGATGAGCGGTGTTCGGGTGGTGAAAAGCGGCTACGTCACCTAAAAATTCGGAGCAAATCGGAAGTATTTTGATACAACTGTCCTCACGGATCAAACTTTTGCGTCTGAATCACCACTGGTGAAAACTGCGAAAGGTGTCATTCTCCCGTTAGCCATAATCTTGAGTCATTCTCCCGTTAACCATAATCTTGAGTTTTCCGGCAGAACACATGGGTTGGTTGGTTGCAATAATTGGCGTTAAAGCATGTATAGCTATCAAGCGAAGGCATCTCCGAACTTACAAGAACTGCACACACTTGGGCATTTTTGACGCAGGCGAGTACCGGGCTCGGGCTCGTTAATAAGCGGGCTCGTCCGGGATTTGACCCCGGGACCTCTCGCACCCTAAGCAAGAATCATACCCCTAGACCAACGAGCCGATAACGTAGCCTAAAACGTCCCAATTCTGACCCGCGCCGTTACTTTCACATTGTGCGACGTATGGTTCCGAGCACCCTGGCCACACCCACATAGAATTGTGTCGCAGCAGGACCCGCCCCGCGGCCGAGTTTCTCTGTTGCCGGCGCAGTATCACACGCCTGCCGCTGCCGGTAACTGCGAAGCCCACTCCCGTGCCTACCTGCGAACAAGAAACAAACTCGAGTTCAGTTAGTGGCCTGTGCCGGGGAGTTCAGTTGAAATCGCCGGCCACGACAGGGTCCGACACCTGTCAGTCATACACGCGATTTCAAACAGGAAAACTAAAGTGATGCAGATAACTTTGTGGACTGGAGCGTATATTACTTTGGTGATTGAGAGTTTCTCCGTCAAATTGAAAATTGAAAGTAAGACGTGGCTCAGAATTGGGGTAATTGGGATTTTGATGACATTGTCGGCTCGTTGGTCTAGGGGTATGATTCTCGCTTCGGGTGCGAGAGGTCCCGGGTTCAAATCCCGGACGAGCCCGGTTATTGCTGTCAGAGGTACTCGCACACATCGGATGAGCGATAGCGTGAGTAGGACTTACGAGTTCAAAGGTATCATCGCTCGATGATACAATGTTTAAACGCGGTTCATTGGAGCCAACCAGACCATGTCTCGGCCTGAAGACTCAAAATCCAGTGATAAATGGTGTGATCCATAACTATCTGACGCTTTGAACTGAGATAGCCATCTTGAAGGCCTTACGGTATTGTTCACATTACTGCCGTTCTTACGGCCTGTGCCTCTCTAGCTTCTGAACTAAACGCCTGCGAAAATTGGGAAACGCATATGGGGCAAGTCACCTTAGCATCCATGGCGTTATAACAACGTCATTAGGCACCTTGGCATTCGTGACAGCAAAATAATATCATTTAAATCCTGTCATTCCATATGCCATACGGCGATTAAAGCCAAGGAGCATCAAATCGCCGAGGCATTTATGTCTGCCATTCGTGAGCGCCATTCTATATGAAACGGCCGCCAGTCAGCTGTCAATGAATGTTGTGAAAGGTACGATGGCGCAACCAACCACGACGCAATGAGAAGCACATTTGCCAGATAGAGAACTGCGCTGTCTTTAAAAGTCCTTTTCACTTAGAAAGCATACCAATCGTTACAAGTGAGCTCGTCTGATCATATCTGATGGTTGTTTCCATATATTTAGATGTGAAACATCCCCTTTAAATGGGGGATGACATCAATGCTTTGCATAGACGTGTCCAAGTTTCGTAAACGGCTGACAACGTCGACCAGCCTTGGCCGTGCTCTTGGTCGTGCCGAGGCCGACCCTTACCCACTCCCGGTCGGTGGTGTGCCGCTGAGGAGTCCGGTCAATGCCGGGTCAAGCCTGCATGTTGTGGGCCTGCGGACTCACGAGGGACAGCTCTAGCCTGGACACGATATATATATATATATATAATATATATATCATATATATAGTATATACACAAATATTATAATATATATATATATATATACACATATAGAGAGAAAGGGAGACATATATCTATATATATATACATATAGAGAGAAAGATAGATATATCATATAATATATATATATATATTATATATATATATATATATATATATATATATATATATTATAAACAGGATTACTGAAATAGGTGATAATGCAACGAGAATCCGCTGTTCCAACCAATCTTGCGCCAAAACAATAGCTGCAACTACCACCTACACAAGGGAATATAGAGCTCACGACAATCATGATATTGTTTGGTTTTCCGATGAATTAATGCAGTCTGTGCATTGTTATAATCATTATACGTTTTGGTGTTCCCGGAACACATCGCTTTTCAGAGTTCATCTTGATCAACGTCAATGTTGCATTGTTATCACCAGATCATCATCTTCAGCGTCCACTCCCTCAACCTTAGTACGTGTTTTACAGGCGCTCTCTGACAGGCGGAACTAATCACAAGCTATGCACTTTTTGCTCTCTCCAAGTGGAGACACTGTATCATCTGTTCTGGAAGTGAAGGGCGATGCAATTCTTCAGTTCAAAAACTTCGCATACACTTGGTTATTCACTTTGCCTTTCGGACTCGCGTACCAGGTGAAAGAACGTGGTTAAAGCTTAATTTGGGCGATGGAAAAATTTAAAAATAATATATACTCCGTCGCCAAAAGCAACCATATGCAGTGATACACAGCATAGCTGTAAATCATCACTACAACAACTTTAAAGCGACTTGAAATTGGAAGGCGACAATAACTTTCTTTCCACTAGATTAGAGAACAAATCAATTAATACGATACCAAATGGATACGCCTGAAATCACTGACAGAACTGTGAAGAGGGAAACAAGTGCAAACAGGTGTCATACTCCCTTTAACCCTGGTCTTCAGTTTTCCGGCAACGACATGAGTTGGTTGGTCTTAATGACTAACGTTGAAACATTAGACTATCAAGCGATGATATTTCCAACTCACAAGATCTTCGCACCTTTGGGCCTGTTCGACACATGCACTCGCATGCCCCTGAAGTTGAAAAGCGGGCTCGTCCGGGATTTGAACCCGGGACCTCTCGCACCCTAAGCGAGAATCACGCTCATAGACGAACAAGGCGACAGAAAAGATCACAACGTCCCAATTCTGGGCCGCGCCGTTACTGTGACATCGTGCGGTGTACGGCTTTGAACCCACTGGTCACATCCACCATCGTGTCACAGGGTTATGGCGTAAAGCGCTGGCTGCAGACTGTCGTGAGGGAGCATAGCCCTAAAAGCATCAGCTTATTTGTGGCGATACATATTGAGCAACCGTTACGACACAAGGCGGGACCAGAAAAAGGCAAAAGATAGGGCACAGCCTGACCGGTCACGTCCCGTCCGGTGGGTGATGGAAACAGACGGGCTGACAGGGAGGGCAGGAGAGACGAGATACTGTTTTAATTGATCTTTTCTTTTGCCAGTCTCATACCTTGCCCTTTCTCTTTCTTATCCAGTCGTCAGCACTTGGGCCTCTGCCCTTTACCCCAAGTCCTATGACCTCTGTCTTGCCTTGTCGGCTGTCGTGCACACCCTTTCATTTTGTCCTGCACGGCGTTTCTACAATGCGTCTCAGTCGTGTACTTCTATTCTGTCCTGTCGCAGTCCATACTCTACATCAGTTTCGGGGTTACCAATGTGTTGGTCTCCAAATGACGTCACTAAAAGCCTTTCACTGTGAGCTGACAAATGATGCTGGATGCGGATGTGTGCTGGAAACCGTCGCCTGTACCATTTAGAAGCAGCGGTGCGGCCCAGAACTGGGAGGCCTGAAGCGATTTGTCGGCTCGTTGGTATAGGGGTATAATTCTCGCTTCGGGTGTGAGAGGTCTCAGGCTCAAATCCCGGACAAGCCCTGGATCTTGCTGTCAGGGTACACGCTTGCTTTCCCTATGCGTTCAGCCTATATGGGCTGGACTTGGCTTGGACTTCCTCGCCTCGCCGGGCGCTTTTCACACAAGCATTACTAAGCACGGAACTAACCAACCTCGCGGCAGGAAGCTTGAAATACCCCTAAACATGGGATTAGCTGCAACAGGGCCACGATGTGTGGTCGATTATAAAAAACCTGTGTTTTCATCCCGGTGGCGTTTTTGCTTTGTCGTAGTAGATATCTCTTTCTCATGTCACGTTTCGCTGCTTTATTATTGGAAGTCGTAGGACCCGAATACGTTTAGTTTTGATTCATTAGTTACTTTTTCTTTGAGTCGCTGCGAGTGGTGCAATCTCACTAATTTTGGGACAGCAAGTTTTGGATTTATCACCATTGAGTCCAATGACACTTTTAATGATGATATGGATGAATGAACAATGGTGATTATTTTTTAATGAATCGACATTGTTTTGTTGTGAACACATCTGACGGCTTCAAGCACACGACTAAAAAGCTCGCAAATCCAAGCGGTCGAATAGCACGCCGTTTTGTTATTTCTCCAATCCCGTATTTTCTGTCCTATTCCTTGTGCTGCCCTGTCCACAAGCTCTTCTGTACCCCGTTACGTCATGTTCGTTCGTGCCACTCCTGGCTCTGCCACGGACCCCTGTTCTTTGGCAGGCTAGAGGGCCAGACTGCTCTGATGTATCTGTCTAATGAATTCATACGGGTGTCCCACACTTTGCCCATACAGTTATCACCACAAGTCCAACGGTCATGGCGAGGCTCCGCTCCCTGTGCTATGCTCCCCGGCGGCAGTCTGTAGCCAGCGCATGTCACGAGCTTGTGCGACGGTGGATGTGGCCAGTGCACTGTCAACTGATGCCTGTAAGATGTAAACGTAATGCAGGGACCGGAATTTGAATGTGAAATTGAGTATTGTCGGCTCGTTGGTCTAGGGGTATGATTCTCGCTTTGGGTGCGAGAGGTCCCGGGTTCAAATCCCGGACTGAGCCCGGTGATTGGTATAAGATGAACGATATTGTGTCGAAAAAGCTCCGAACGTGAGAAGGGCGTATGGGTTCGGATACCTCATCGCGTTATGGCTCAGTGCTTCAACGGTAGTCGTTTCACCCAATCAACTCATGCCGCCTGACTTCAGGCAGTGTAACAGACAAGATGCCGCATGTTTTGTACCCTCTCAATTATTGTCGTTCCGTCACATAGACCGAACTCACAGTGACGAGGCGCAGCATGGCCCAGAAGCCCATATGTCCTTCAACGCTTTTAATTTGCATGCGGGCATCTTTGACATCAATAACTGGGCTCGTCCGGGCTTGAAACCAGGGACCTCTCGTACCCCAAGCGCAAATCACACAGTGCATACCTAGCCCTTGCAAATGAGGCAGAGTAGATACTACTGGCTCTCAGAAGACCTGGGCGCCCCCATGTGCGTGCGCAGTGCGTGTGCTCGCGCGCAGGCGATGGGTGGTGTTCGGCTGGTGAAGAACAGCTACTTCACCCAAAAATCCGGGGAAGGTCCGAAAGATTCTGATGCAACTGTTCTTAGGGATCAAACTTTTGCGTTTGATTTACCACTAGTGAAAATTGCGGAAGGTGTCATTCTCCTGTTAACCATAATCTTGAATTTGCCGGCAGAAGACATGGGTTGGTTGGTTGCAATAACTAGCGTTTAAAGCATGTATCATTATCAAGCGAAGGCATCTCCGAACATACAAGACCTGCACACCCTTGGGCATGTTCTACGTAGGCGAGTACCGGGCTCGGGCTCGTTAATAAGCGGGCTCGTCCGGGATTTGAACCCGGGACCCTCTCGCACCCTAAGCGAGAATCATACCCCTAGACCAACGAGCCGATAACGTGACATAAACGTCCCAATTCTGGGCCGCGCTGTTACTTTCACATCGCCACGGTGTATGGCTCTGAGCACACTTGCCACACCCACATAGGATGTGTCGCAGCAGGATCCGCCCCGCCGGCCGCCGAGTTTCTCTGTTGCCGGCGCAGTATCACACGCCTGCCGCCACCGGTAACTGCGAAGCCCCCCCCCCCCGTGCCTTACCCGCGGAACAAGAAACAACACGAACTCAGTTAGTGGCCTGTGCCGGGGAGTTCAGTTGAATCGCCGGCCCGCGACAAGTGTCCGACACCCTACCGGTCATACACGCGATTTCAATCAGCAAAAACAAGGTGATGCAGATGACTTCGTGGAACTGGAACGTATATGATTAGGTTAATTGGGAGTTTTTTCCGTCACTACGCCATCTTTTTCCTTTCTCCTCCCCCTCTTTTTGCCTTTCCGCCCACTTCCTCCTATCACCGAGTCCGCCCCCGCCAAACTTCTCGAGAATCGACAACCAGACCTCTATTGCGCTTGTGTCGCGTCACGCCACGCCACGCCCACTGTGCATTTGAAAATCGAATATCTGAGTGCTTTAAAGAGACCCATTGCATCCCGCCAGGCGAAATTTGCTGACTGCAGGTGGTTAAGTGTCGCGAATATATTACGCAAGTTGTTCAGTGCATTAGCATGGAACGTTATTCACATAGATAAGACAGTGGTATTAGCCTCATTCTTCCCATAAAAACAGGAGAATGAAGATATAGTTGGGTTATACGATTATAACCCAGTGAATACTTTGGTTATACATGGGTTAACCCAACTATATCTCCTTTCTCCTGGTTTTATCCTAGGAATGAGGCCTAATACTTCTGTCTTATCGTGAAAATATGTTACTGCTGATGGAGAGCATTAAGGGATCGTGCTGATTAGATATTGTGGTCACTTAATCCCCAGCCCGTCGTCTAAAAACGCTTTAGTTTTTCTTGACGGGGATCACTGGAACCTTCGGATTTGGAAAACAGAGTGCGACGTGAATCGGTTTATGTTACCAAAGATTGCACAGCCCTAATAGTGCCTAACGAAGCCAATCGACATCTACAGAATTGCAATTCCGCTCAACGAACATGCATTCCGCGCTAGCGGTTCCCTCCACATGCACTGCCAGAACAATTTACAGCTTGCACATCAATACAATCCCAATGGTCACGGCTAAGCTCAGTTACCAGGGCCATGTTCCCTAAGGACAGTCTGTAGATAAATTTACGCCATACGCCATTGCCTGTGAGACGATGGGTGTGGCCAGTGTGCTTGGAGTCGTACACCTTACAGTATGAAAGCAACGGCACGGCTCACAATTGGGACGTTATGGAACGTGTCACCGGCTCGTTGGTCTCGGGGTATGACTCTCGCTTCGGGTGCGAGACGGTCCCGGGTTCAAATCCCGGACGAGCCCGGTTTCTAGCTGTTAGGGTACCGCTTGTGTGCTCAAGTGACAGGCTGTGCTCTATGTGCTCAAGCGCATATGTGTCTTGGGCCTTCCGCGTCTTGCCAGGCGGTTTTCACACCAGCATTACTCAGTGCGGAACTAACAAACCGCACCATATGAAACATAAATGCTCCAAACGTCGGATTAGATGCAACAGGGCCATAATGTGTGGTCGGCTATAAAAGGCCACCGTTTTCATCCCGGAGGCAATTTTGCTTTGTCGTTAGGCATTTCTTCGTCATGTCACGTTTCGCTGCTTTATTATTGGGAAGTCGTAACACCAAACACGTTTATTTTTGATACATAAGAGTTTTTTCAGTCGGTTAGTGGTGTTTAAATATCACTAATTTTAGGAAAACCAGTTTTATATTTATCATCGCTGAGTTTTGATATCACTTAAAATGATAATATGAATGGATGAACAATGGTGGTTAACTATTGAACACATCAAACTTGTTTTATGAGTGAACACAATTGCACGCTTCAGCACACAATAAATAGCTTGCATGTCCTAAGCGGTTCGAATAGCATGCAGTTTTGTTTATTTCTCCAATCCCGTGCTTCGCTTCTCTGTTATTCCTTGCACTGCTCCGTCCCCAAGGTCTTTTTCCGTTAGTCTGAGGTGCTGCCCTGTCCCAAGCTCTTCTTTATCCCGTTAGTCTTGGGGTTGCTGCCCTGTTCCAAACTCCCTCTTATCCCGTTAGTCTTGAGGTGCTGCCCTGTCCCAGACTCCTCTTTATCCCGTTAGTCTTGAGGTGCTGCTCTGCCCCAAACTCCTCTTTATCCCGTTAGTCTTGAGGTGCTGCCCCTGTCCCAAGCTCTTCTTTATCCCGTTAGTCTTGAGGTGCTGCCCTGCCCCAAACTCCTCTTTATCCCGTTAGTCTTGGGGTGCTGCCCTGTTCCAAACTCCTCCTTATCCCGTTAGTCTTGAGGTGCTGCCCTGTCCCAGACTCCTCTTTATCCCGTTAGTCTTGAGGTGCTGCCCTGCCCCAAACTCCTCTTTTTCCCGTTAGTCTTGAGGTGCTGCCCTGTCCCAAGCTCTTCTTTATCCCGTTAGTCTTTAGGTGCTTGCCCTGCCCCAAACTCCTCTTTATCCCGTTAGTCTTGGGGTGCTGCCCTCTCCCCGAGCTCTTCTTTATCCCGTTAGTCTTTAGGTTGCTGCCCTGCCCCAAACTCCTCTTTATCCCGTTAGTCTTGAGTTGCTGCCCCTGCCCCAAGCTCCTCTTTATCCCGCTGGTCTGGGGGTGCTGCCCTGTCCCGAGCTCTTCTTTATCCCGTTAGTCTTTAGGTGCTGCCTTGTTCCAAGCTCTTCTTTATTCCCGTTAGTCTGGGGGTGCTGCCCTGTCCCAAGCTCCCTCTTTATCCCGTTAGTCTTGAGGTGCTGCCCTGCCCCCAAACTCCTCTTTATCCCGTTAGTCTTGAGGTGCTGCCCTGCCCCAAACTCCTCTTTATCCCGTTAGTCTTGAGGTGCTGCCCTGCCCCCAAGCTCCTCTTTATCCCGCTGGTCTGGGGGTGCTGCCCTGTCCCGAGCTCTTCTTTATCCCGTTAGTCTTGGGGTGCTGCCCTGTTCCAAACTCCTCCTTATCCCGTTAGTCTTGAGGTGCTGCCCTGTCCCAAGCTCCTCTTTATCCCGTTAGTTTGGGGTTGCTGCCCTGTCCCAAGCTCCTCTTTATCCCGTTAGCCTGAGGTGCTGCCCTGTCCCAAGCTCCTCTTTATCCCGTTGGTCTGGGGGTGCTGCCCTGTCCCAAGCTTCTCTTTATCCCGTTAGTTTTGGGTGCTGCTCCGTCCCATGCCCTTCTTTATTCCGTTCCGTCATGTCCGTTCCCGCCACACCTTGCTCTGTCAAATCCTCCTGGTCCTTGGCAGTCTAGAGGGCAGACAGCCTTGGTCTATCTGTCTAACAAAGTCACGAGGACGTCCCACACATTGGCACACAGTCATCGACGTAAGTCCATCGGTTTCGGCTAAGCTCTGTTTCTTGCGGTATGCTCCTCGGCGGCAGTCTGTAGCCAGCGCACGTCACGAGCTTAAGCGACAGTGGATGTGGCCAGTGCACCGGTAGCTGTTGCATGCAAGATGTGAACGTAACGCAGGGACCGGAATTGATATGTGAAAGTGAGTATCGTCGGCTCGTTGGTCTAGGGGTACCATTCTCGCTTTGGGTGCAAGGGGTCCCGGGTTCAAATCCCGGACGAGCCCGGTTATTGCTGTTAGAGAAACGCGCCTATGTTGAATCAGGCCGAGTGGGACAAACGTTGATGAGTTCGGATGTATCTTTGCGTGGATGGTCCAGTGTTTCAACGGTTGTTATTGCAACAAACCATCTCATGCGCGCTGAGTTCAGGCAGGTTGTGACAGGCAATATGCCGGCTTGTGTTGTATTTTCCCATTATTGTTGTTCTGCTGTCGCATGGATCAAATTCACAGGGACGAGGCACAAGAATAGCCCGGAAACCCAAATGTTCTTCAGCGCTTTCGATTTGCTGCGGGCATCTTTGACAATAACCGAGCTCGTTTGGGTTTGGGACCCGAGACCAGCTCACACTCCAAGCGCGAATCCACACGCGCATACCTAGCCCGTGCCAAAGAGGCGGGGTGAATAACACTGCCGTCTCGAAGACCTGGGCGCGCCCCTGTTCGTGCGCAGTGCGCGTGCTCGCGCAGAGGCGATGAGCGGTGTTTCGGGTGGTGTAAGAACGAGCACTTCACCTAAAAATTCGGAGCATGTCCGAAAGATTTTGATTACAACTGTTGTTCGAATTAACTTACGCTTCTGATTCACACTAGCGGAAACGCAAAAACAAGGAGTCATTCTTCTCTTAACCACGATCTTCAGATTTCCGGCAGAAGACACGGGCTTGGGTTGGTTGCAATAACTACCGTTAAAGCATTGCATCACTACCAAGCGAAGACACTCTCCGAGTTCACAAGAGCTACGGAGCATTAGGCATGTTCTACGCATGCGAGTACCTGTGACTGCAATAGCCGGGCTCGTCCGGGATTTTAACCCGGGACCCATCTCGCACCCTAAGCGAGAACCATACCCCTAGACCAACGACGCCGATAATGTATCCCAAAACGTCTTAATTCTGAGCCGGCACCATTGCTTTCACATCGCACGGTGTATGGCTCCGAGCACACCGGCCACACCCACATAGGATTGTATGTCGCAGCAGGACCCGCCCCTCGGCCGAGTTTCTTCTCTTGCCGGCGCAGTATCACACGCCTGCCGCCGTCGGCAACTGCGAGATCCAGCCCCCGCGCCTACCCGCGAACAAGAAACAAACGGGAGTTCAGTTAGTGGCCTATGCAGGGGAGTTCAGTTGAGATCGCCGGCCACGACTGGGTCCGATACCTGCCAGTCAAACACGCGATTTCAAATAGCAAAACCAAGGCGATGCAGATGATTTCGTGGCCTGGAACGTATATCAAGTTGGTAATTGGGAGTTCCTCCGTCACCACGCCGCCTTTTTTCCTTTCTCCTCTCCTTCTTCTTGCCTTTCCGCCCGCTTCCTCCGTTCCCCGAGCCCCACGTCCCCCCCCCCCCCTCCCGCTGGACTTGTATCGAAACCAACCTTCTGTGTGCTTCTGCGCTACGCTCCTGTGCATTTAAAAGTTCGAATATCTAAGTGCTTTGAAGAGACCCATCGCATCCAGCCAAGCGAAATTTGCTGGCTGCAGGTGGTTAAGTGTTATAGCGAATATATGACGCAAGTTATTCAGTGCATTATCGAGGAGCATTATTCACATAGATGAGATAGCAGTATCAGCCTCATTCCTCGGATAAAAACCAGGAAGTGGATATATAGTTGGATTTTATGATTATAACACAATGTATAGTTGAATTGTACATTGGATTAACCCAACCATATCTCCATTCTCCTGGTTTTTATCCTACAAATGAGGCTGATGCTTCTGTATTGTCGCGAATACGTCAATGCTGATGGAGCGCTAAGCGTTTTTGTTGATTGAATTATGTGGACACTTAATCCCCATCCCGTCGTCTAAAAACGCTTTAGTTTTCTTGCTTCGGATTATTGGAATTTTTGGATTTGGAAGACGAATTGCAACGTGAGTTGGTTTGTTTCTCTTGCACAGCCTCAGGTGCCGAGGCAAACCAATCGACATCTACAGAACTGCAATTCCGCTCAAGGAGCAGCCATTCTGTGCTAGCAGTTCCTCCACATGCATTGCCAGAAATAATTTGCAGCTTGCGCGTCGATGTGACCCCAATGGTCACGGCCATGCCGGATTACTAGGACCATGCTCCCTAAGAACAGTCTGCAGCCACAGTGCTCTGCGCCGCAACCTTATGAGACGATGGGTGTGGCCAGTGCGCTCGCATCCGTACAACACGTGATGTGAAAGTAATGGCGCTACTCAGAATAAGGACGTCATCGGGTACATTGTCGGCTCGTTGGTCTAGGGGTATGATTTTCGCTTCGGGTGCGAGAGGTCCCGGGTTCAAATCCCGGACGAGCCCGGTTCTTGCCGTCAGGGGTATCCGCTTGCTATTTCTATGCGTTCAGGCACATATTGGTGTCTTGGATTCCTGCGTCTCGTTGCGCTATTTCAAACAAGCATTGCTAAGTGCGGAACTAAGCAATTTTGCCGTGTGAAACCTGACATACTCAAAACATTGGATAAGTTGCAACAGGGCCGTGATGCAAGGTTGGCTATGAAAACTTGCGTTTTCATCCCGGAAGCATTTTTGCTTTGCCGTTACCAGGGGCGGATCTAGCCTGGAACTTTTTTTGGGCGGGGAGCAACCGTTTGTCGCCAGCTGGCTGGTGTGGGACCCGAGGCCCAGTGCATGGTGCCTTTCGCGAGTACCTAGTAGGAACACCATTCGAGCACCGAAATGCTTTTGAATTTTCTATATACGGTATGCATGTTTACAAAGCTCGTAACACAATATATTACTTTTAGGCTGGTCAACTGGTCAGATGGGGTTTATCGCAAATGGCGATCAGGGTGACAAACGGTAAAACAGGGTGATCAGGCCGGACAAAGGATGATTCTAGTGACTATGGAGCGTGGTGGCAGCTGCGGAGCGGCTGTGGCGGGCGGGCACATCAGTGAGAGGCGCTGCGGAACGAGAGGAATGACGAGTCAGTCAGGGGTCAGGATGCAAATTCAATTTGAGAAGAACAAGGCATTGGCGTGACATTCAAATGATATTGGCGGCGGAACACTGAGCGTAAGTGTAGGCGGCCACTGCTGCTGTCAGAGATGAGACCAGTCTATGACGTTTGGTATTATACGTAGGACTATTTTGCAAGGGCCAACGGCATGAGGACACAAAGTTAAAACAGACGGTAAGTTGACGAAACTTTTATGAAGTTCTGGGAATGTTTTTGGGGGCCAAAGCATACTCTCAGAGTTTTGGGGGCCATGGCCCCGCGCCCCCCCCCCCCCCCTTCCCCCACCACCCCAGGAGATCCGGCGATGGCCGTTACGCATCTCTGCGTCATGTCACGTTTTTGCTACTTTATTATGGAAGACCAAATACGTTTAGTTTTGATTCTTAAGTAATTTAGTTTTGAGTCGGCGAATGGTGTAAATTTCACTAAGTTTAGGAAAGCAAGGTTTGGGACTTGTCATCATTGAGTTCAATAACACCTTTAACGATGAGATGGATGAATAAACATTGGTGGTTAACCAAAGTTATAAATGAATCAAACTGTAATCAACCTTGATGAACACAGGTACAGGCTTCAAGCACCCGACTAGTACCATCGCAAATCCTAAGCAGTTGAATAACATGTCGTTTTGCTCTTTCTCCGATCCCGCACTTCGTTCTGTGCTAATCTTGCGGGTGCCGGCCTCTCCCCAAGCTCTTCTTTATCCCGTTAGTCTTGGGATGCTGCCCTGTCACAAGCCCCTTCTTTGTTCCGTTCCGTCATGTCCGTTCCCGCCACACCCTGCTCTGTCAGATCCTCCTGGTCCCTGACAGGCCTAGAGGGCAGACAGCCCTGGTCTATCTGTCTAACGAAGCCACGCGGCGTCCATACCTTGCCACACAGTTATCACACCGCAAGTCCATCCGGTCACGCCTAAGCTCTGTTCCCTGAGCTATGCTCTCCGGCGGCAGTCCTGTAGCCAGCGCACGTCACGAGCTTTAAGCGACGGCGGATGTGGACGATGCACCGTCAACTGACGACCGCAGCATGTGAACGTAATGAAGGGACCGGCATTGGGATGTGAAAGAGAGTATTGTCGGCTCGTTGGTCTAGGGGTATGATTCTCGCTTTGTGTGCGAGAGGGTCCCGGGTTCAAATCCCGGACGAGCCCGGTTATTGCTGTGAGAGGGACGTGGCCTATGTTGAATAAGCCCGGGCGAGACAAAAGATGATGAATTCGGATGTATCTTCGCGTGGATGGTCCAGTGTTTCAACGGTAGTCATTGCAACAAACCATCGCATGCGCATTCGCTTCAGGCAGTGTAACAGGCAATATGCTGCTTGTTTTGTATTTTTCACTCATTGTTGTTCTGTCACCTAGATCGAACTCATAGTGACGAGCCACAGAATGGCCCGGAAACCCATATGTCCTTTAACTCATAAATTTGTGTGCAGGCATCTTTGACATCAATAACCGAGCTCGTTTGAGTTTAAACCCGAGACCTCTCGCACTCCAAGAGCGAGTCACACGGCACATACCTGGCCCGTGCCAATGAGGCGGGGCAAATAACACTGCCTCTCGGAAGACCTGGGCGCGCCCCTATGCGTGTCGCAGTGCGTGTGCTCGCGCAGAGGCGATGAGCGGTGTTTGGGTGGTGAATAACGGCTACCTCACCTAAAAATTCGGAGCAAATCCGAAGGATTTTGCTACAACTGTTCTTACGGATCAAACTTACGCTTCTGATTCACCACTAGCGGCAACTGCAAAAAGGATTCATTCTCCTCTTAACCACGATCCTCAGTTTTCCGGCAGAAGACACGGCTTGGTTGGTTGCAATAACTAGCGTTAAAGCATACATCACTATCAATCGAAGACATCTCCGAGATCACAAGAGCTATGGAACCTTAGGCATGTTTCTACGCATGCGAGTACCTCTGACAGCAATAACCGGGCTCGTCCGGGATTTGAACCCGGGACCTCTCGCACCCTAAGCGAGAATCATACCCCTAGACCAACGAGCCGATAAATTATCCCAAAACGTCTCAATTCTGGGCCGCGCCATTACTTTCACATCGCACGGTGTATCGCTCTGTGCACACTGGCCACACCCACATAGGATTGTGTCGCAGCAGGACCCGCCCCGCGGCCGAGTTTCTCTCTTGCCGGCAGCAGTATCACACGCCTGCCGCCGTCGGTAACTGCGAGTCCCGCCCCCACGCCTACCCGCGAACAAGAAACAAACTCGAGTTCAGTTAGTGGCCTATGCAGGGGAGTTCAGTTGAGATCGCCTACGCTGCCACGACTGGGTTCCGATACCTGCCAGTCAAACACGCGACTTCAGACAGCAAAACCAAGGGTATGCAGGTGATTTTGTGGCCTGGCAACGTATATCAAGTTGGTAATTGGGAGTTCCTCCGTCACCCACGCCAACTTTTTTCCTTTCTCCTCTCCTTCTTCTTGCTTTTCCGCCCACTTCCTCCGTTCCCCGAGCCCCCGTCCCTCCCCCCCCCCCCCCCCCCCCGCTGAACTTGTATCGACACCAACCTTCTGTGTGCTTCTGCGCTACGCTCCTGTGCATTTAAATGTTCGAATATCTAAGTGCTTCGAAGAGACCCATCGCACCCAGCTAAGCGAAATTTGCTGGCTGCAGGTGGTTAAGTGTTATATCGAATATATTACGCAAGTTATTCAGCGTATTATCGAGGAACATTATTCACATAGATGAGATAGCAGTATCAGCCTCGTTCCTCGGATAAAAACCAGGAGAATGAATATATAGTTGGGTTTTATGATTATAACCCAATGTATAGTTGGATTGTACATTTGATTAACCCAACCATATCTCCATTCTCCCGGTTTTATCTTACAAATGAGGCTGATGCTTCTGTATTGTCGCGAATACGTCAATGCTGATAGAGCGTAAGCGTTTTTGCTGATTAAATACTGTGGACACTTAATCCCCATCCCGTCGTCTAAAAACGCTTTAGTTTTCTTGATCCGGACTATTGGAATCTTTGGATTTGGAAGACGAATTGCAACGTGAGTTGGTTTGTTTCTCTTGCACAGCCTCAGGTGCCGAGGGAAATCAATCGACATCCACATAACTGCAATTCCGCTCAAGGAACATGCATTCTGTGCTAGCGGTTCGTCCACATGCATCGCCAGAAATAATTTGCAGCTTGCACGTCAATGCAACCCCAAAGTCACGGCCAAGCCGGATTACTAGGACCACACTCCCTAAGGACAGTCTGTAACCACAGCGCTCTGCGCCGCAACCTTATGAGACGATGGGTGTGGCCAGTGCGCTCACATCCGTACAACACGTGATGTGAAAGTAACGGCGTTACTCAGAATAAGGACGTTATCGAGTATCTTGTCGGCTCGTTGGTCTAGGGGTATGATTCTCGCTTCGGGTGCGAGAGGTCCCGGGTTTCAAATCCCGGACGAGCCCGGTTCTTGCCGTCAGGGGCATCCGCTTGCTATCTCTATGCGTTTAAGCACGTATTGGTGTCTTCGATTCCTGCGTCTCGCTAGGCACTTTCACACAGTCCTTACTAAGTGCGGAACCAAGCAATTTTGCCGTGTGAAACCTCAAATACTCAAAACATCGGATTAGTTGCAACAGGGCCATGATGCAAGGGCGGCTATAAAAACTTGCGTTTTCATCCCGTAAGCATTTTTACTTTGCCGTTACCAGGGGCGGATCTAGCCTGGAGTTGTTTTTTTTTTTGGGGGGGGGGGGCAACCGTTCGTCGCCAGCTGGCTGGTGTGGGACCCGAGGCCCAGTGCATGGTGCCTCTCGCGAGTACCTAGGACGGACATAAGCTAAGTACGGACATAAGCATAAGCAAAGCTCGAGACATAAGCTATTACTACTGTTAAGAGTCAGCTGGTCAGATGGGGTTTATTGTAAGTGGTGATCAGCGTGACAAGCAGTGAAACAGGGTGACCAGGCCGGACAAAGGATGGTTCTCGTGGCTATGGAGCGTGGTGGCAGCTGCGGAGCGGCTGTGGCGGGCGGGTACACCGGTGAGCCGCGCTGCGGAACGAGATGAATAATGAGTCAGTCAGGAGTCAGGATGTAATGTCAGTTTGAGAAGAACAACGGGTTGACGTGACATTCAAATGATATTGGCGGCGGAACACTGAGCGTAAGCGTAAACGACCATTGCTGCTGCCGGAGATGAGACCAATCTATGAAGTTTGGTATTATACTGGGGACTGTTTTGCAAGAGCCAAGGCGTGAGGACACAAAGTTAAAACGGACGGCAAGTAGACGAAACTCGTATGAAGTTCTGGGAATGTTTTTGGGGGCCAAAACATACTCTCAGAGTTTTTTGGGGGGCCATGGCTCCGTGCCCTACCCCCCCCCCGCCCTTCCCCCCCTCCCCAGGATCCGCCTATGGCCGTTGTGCATCTCTTCATTTTGTCACGTTTCGCTACCTTATTATTGGGAGACCAAATACGTTTAGTTTTGGTTCTTAGGTAACTTAGTTTTGAGTCGGTGAGTGGTGTAAATTTCACTAAGTTTAGGAAAGCAAGTTTTGGGCTTGCCATCATTGAGTTCAAAAACACCTTTAACGGTGATATGGATGAAGAAACAATGGTGGTTAACCTTTGAATCATGAATGAATCAAACTTACATCAACCTTGATGAATGCATTTGCATGCTTACGCACCCGACTAGTAGCTCGCAAATCCCAAGCAGTTGAATAACATGCCTTTTTGTTTTTTTCTCCGAGTCCCGCACTTCGTTCTGTGCTAATCTTGCGGTGCAGCCTCTCCCCAAGCTCTTCTTTATCCCGTTAGTCTTGGGATGCTGCCCTGTCACAAGCTCTTCTTTATTCCGTCCCGTCATGTCCGTTCCCGCCACACCTTGCTCTGTCAGATTCTCCTGGTCCTTGACAGGCTAGAGGGTAGACAGCCCCGGTCTATCTGTCTAACGAAGCCACGCGGCGTCTCATACATTGCCACACAGTTATCACTGCAAGTCCATCGGTCACGCCTAAGCTCTGTTCCTTGCGGTATGCTCCCCGGGGGCAGTCTGTAGCCAGCGCACGTCACGAGCTTAAGCGGCGGCGGATGTGGACGATGCACCGTCAACTCATGGCCGCAACATGTGAACGTAATGCAGGGACCGGAATTGATGTGAAAGTGATTATTGTCGGCTCGTTGGTCTAGGGGTATGATTCTCGCTTTGGGTGCGAGAGGTCCCGGGTTCAAATCCCGGACGAGCCCGGTTATTGCTGTTAGAGAAACGTGTCTATGTTGCATAGTTCCGTCATGTCCGGTCCCACCACACCTTGCTCCGTCACGCTCCCCTGTTACTTGACAGGCTAGGGGACAGACAGCCCTGGTCCGTCTGTCCAATGAAGTCACGCGGGCGTCCCACACATTGCCACAGCGTTTTTCGACGCAAGTCAAAGGCCGTGGGGAAGCTCTGTTCCCTGCGCTGTGCTCCCCGGCGGCAGTCTGTAGCCAGCGCACGTCACGAACTTAAGCGACGGTGGATGTGGGCAATGCCCGTCAACTGATGGCCGCAACATGTGGACGTAATGCAGGGACCGGAATTCAGATGTGAAGGTGAGTGATTGTCGGCTCGTTGGTCTAGGGGTATGATTCTCGCTTTGGGTGCGAGAGGTCCCGGGTTCAAATCCCGGACGAGCCCGGTTATTACTGTGTGAGAGGGACTGCGTCTGTGTTGAATAAGCCAGAGTAAGACAAGGATTTATGAGTTCGGATGTATCTTCGCGTGATGGTCCAGCCTTTTAACGGTTATCATTGCAACACACCATGCCATGCGCCCTGGCTGCAGGCAGTGTAACAGACAATATGCTTTCTTGCTTTGCATTTTTCACTTATTGTTGTTCTGTCACATAGATCGAACTCACAGAGACGAGGCACAGCATGGCCTGAAAACCCATATGTCCTTCAACGCTTTAAATTTGTATGCGGGCAGCTTTGACAATAACCGGCTCGTCTGGGTTTAAACCCGTGACCTCTCGCACTCCAAGCGCGAATCACACAGCGCACACCTGGCCCGTGCCAATGAGGCGCGGTAAATAACGTTGCCTCTTGGAAGACCTGGGCGGGCCCCTGTGCGTGCACAGTGCGTGTGCTCGCGCAGAGGCGATGACCGGCGATCGGGTGGTAAAGAACGGCTACTTCATCTAAAAATTCGTAGCAAATCCGAAGGATTTTGATGCAACTGTTCTTACGAATCGAACTTCCGCGTCTGATTCACCACTAGCGAAAACCGCACAAGGTGTCATTCTCCCGTTCACCACAATCTTGATTTTTCCGGCAGAACACATGGGTTGGTTGGTTGCAATAACCAGCGTCAGAACTACCAAGCGAAGACATCTCCGAACTCACAAGACCTACGCACCCTTGGGCATGTTCGACGCATGCGAGTGCCGGGCTCGGGCTCATTAATAAGCGGGCTCGTCCGGGATTTGAACCCGGGACCTCTCGCACCCTAAGCGAGAATCATACCCCTAGACCAACGAGCCGATACTATATCCCATAACGTCCCAATCTTGGGCCGTGCCGTTACTTTCACATCGCATGGTGTATGGCTCTGCGCACATTGGCCACACCCACATAGGATTGTGTCGCAGCAGGACCCGCCCCGCGGCCGAGTTTCTCTGTTGCCGGCGCAGTATCACACGCCTGCCACCGCCGGTCACTGTGAAGCCCGTCCCAGTGCCTACCTACCCGCGAACAGGAAACAAACTCGAGTTCAGTTAGTGGCCTGTGCCGGGGAGTTCAGTTGAAATCGCCGGCCACGACAGGGTCCGACACCTGTCAGTCATACACGCGATTTCAAACAGGAAAACTAAAGTGATGCAGATAACTTTGTGGACTGGAGCGTATATTACTTTGGTGATTGAGAGTTTCTCCGTCAAATTGAAAATTGAAAGTAAGACGTGGCTCAGAATTGGGGTAATTGGGATTTTGATGACATTGTCGGCTCGTTGGTCTAGGGGTATGATTCTCGCTTCGGGTGCGAGAGGTCCCGGGTTCAAATCCCGGACGAGCCCGGTTATTGCTGTCAGAGGTACTCGCACACATCGGATGAGCGATAGCGTGAGTAGGACTTACGAGTTCAAAGGTATCATCGCTTGATGATACAATGTTTAAACGCGGTTCATTGGAGCCAACCAGATCATGTCTCGGCCTGAAGACTCAAAATTCAGTGATAAATGGTGTGATCCATAACTATCTGACATTTTGAACTGAGATAGCCATCTTGAAGACCTTACGGTATTGTTCACATTACTGCCGTTCTTACGGCCTGTGCCTCTCTAGCTTCTGAACTAAACGCCTGCGAAAATTGGGAAACGCATATGGGGCAAGTCACCTTAGCATCCATGGCGTTATAACAACGTCATTAGGCACCTTGGCATTCGTGACATCATAATAATGCCATTCAAATCCTGTCATTCCATAAGCCATACGGCGGTTAAGGCCAAGAAACATATAATCGCCGAGGCATTTATGTCTGTCGTTCGTGAGCGCCATTCTATATGAAACGACCGCCAGTTAGCTGTCAAGGAATGTTGTGAAAGGTGCGATGGCGCAACCAACCATGACGCAATGAGAAGCACATTTACCAGATAGAGAACTGTGCTGTCTTTAAAAGTCCTTTTCACTTAGAAAGCGTACCAAGTGTCATAAGTGAGCTTGTTTGATCATATCTGATGGTTGTTTCCATATATACAGATGTGAAACATCCCCTTTAAAGGGGGATGACATTAATACTTTGCATCGACGTGTCCAAGCTCGTAAACGGTTGACGACCAGCCTTGGTGATGCCCTTGGTCGTGCCGAGGCCGACCTATGTCCACTGCCGGTCGATGGTGTGCCGTTGAGGAGTCCGGTCAATGCCAGGCTCCTCAGCGGCACGCAGCCGCACGGCATCCTCCTCCTTTTTCCGGAAGTGCAGGGTGCTGCAGTTCTTCAGTTCTCAAATATCGCATAGACTTGCCTATTTACTTCGCCTTTCGGACTCATGTACCAGGTAAAAGAACGTGGTTAGTCCTTTATTTAGGCGATGGAAAAGATTTGCAAATAATTATATACTCCGTCGCCAAACACAACTATATGCATTGGCAGACAGCGCAACTGTAAGTCCTCACTACAACAACTTTTAATCAACTGGAAATTGGGAGCCGACAATAACTTTCTTTCCACTAGATAAGAGAATAAAATCAATGCGATTCCAAATGGAAACGGCTAAAATCATTGAAAGAATTAAACACGAACGAGACAACGTAATAATCATGTTTGACTGCGGGCAGTCGTTTAGTCGATATATGTGTACACACCGAACGAATCCGAGTTAAAAAAAAACATCATCTTTGCGTATTATTTTGACCAAACAGACTGTCCCAACCTTTGGTAGTATTTAAACAAAACCATTTTGACGCATTAGTGTGCTACAAAGATTAAAAACAATCAGGTTAGAACAAGGAGAGTAAATTAAATCCATTACTTTCATAGCGAAGTAGGGAGCCCAATGACATTTATTCCACAATAGCGGCTACCGAAGGATCTTGATGCAACCGTTCTCATCGATCAAATATTACGCGTTCGATTTAACAAGAGCGAAAAGTGCAAAAAGGTGTCATACTTGCATTAACCCAGGTCTTGAGCATTCTGGCAAAAAAAAAACATGAATTGGTTGGTTTCAACGACTAATGTTGAAACATTAGACTATCAAGCAAAGATATCTCCAACTCACAAGATCTTAGCACCTTTGGGCCTGTTCGACGCGTGCAATCGCACACCCCTGAAGTTAATAAGCGGGTTCACCCTAAATTTGAACCCCGGACCTCTCCAGCTGCTATCCCTATGCGTTCAAGCACATATGGGTGTCTTGGACCTTCGCGTCGCGCCAGACGCTTTTCACCCAGGCATCACTAAGCACGGAGCTGACGAGCCTCACCGTATGAAACTTGAAACGCTCCAAACATCGGATTAGCTGCAACAGGGCCATGATGTGTGGTCGGCTCTAAAAAAACCTGCGTTTTCATTCCGGTGGCATTTTTACTTAGTCGTTAGATGTCTCTTCGTCATATCACGTTTCGCTACTTTATTATTGGAAATCGTAAAACCAAATGCGTTTAGTTTTGATTCCTTTGTTATTTTTTTAGTCCCAGAGTTGTGCAAACTTCACCAATTTTAGGACAGCAGGTTTTGGGTTTATTATCATGGAGTCCAATAACACATTTAATGATGATATGGATAAGTCAACAATGGTGATTCGCATTTGAACTGAACCAACCTCGTTTTATGCTGAACACAGTTTGTGCTTCAAACACCCGACTAATGCCCCGCAAAGCCTAAGCAGTCGAATAGCATGCCGTTTTGTTCTTTCTCCAATCCCGCACTATATCCTGTGCCAATCTTTGTGCTGTCCTGTCCCGAAGGTCTTCTTTATCCCGGTCCGTCATATCTGTTCCCGCCACACCTTGCTTTGTCAAATCCCCTTGTTCTTTGACGGGCTAGAGGGCAGACAGCCCTAGTCTGTATTTGTCTAACGAAGTCACGCGGGCGTCCCACGTATTGTCATACAGTTTTCGACACAAGTCGAAGGTTTTGGGGAAGCTCCGCTGCCTGCGCTGTGCTCCCCGGGGGCAGTCTGTAACCAGGGCACCTCACGAGCTTGTGCGACGGTGGATGTGGCCAGTGCACCGGCAGCGGTTGCGTGCAGGATGTGAACGTAATGCAGGGAGCGCAATTGGGATGTGAAAGTAAGTATTGTCGGCTCGTTGGTCTAGTGGTATGATTCTCGCTTTGGGTGCGAGAGATCCCGGGTTCAAATCCCGGACGAGCCCGGTTCTTGATGTAAGAGGAACGCGCCCTTGTTAAATAAGCCCGAGTAAGACAAGGATTTGTGAGTTCGAATGTATCTTCGCGTGATGGTCCGGTGTTTCAACGGTAGTTATTGCAACAAACCATCTCATGCGCCCTGGCTTCCGGCAGTGTAACAGGCAGTATGCTTTCTTGCTTTGTATTTTTCACTTATTGTTGTTCTGTCACATGGATCAAACTCACAGTGACGAGGCACAGAGTGGCCCAGACACCCATATCTCCTTCAACGCTTTGAATTTGTATGCCGAAATCTTTGACAATAACCGGGCGTGTCTGGATTTGAGCCCGGGACCTCTCGCACTCCAAGCGCGAATCACACAGTGCATACCTGGCCGGGGCCAATGAGGCGGGGTAAATGCCTCTGCCTCTCGGAAGACCGGGGCGTTCTCCTGTGCTTCCACAGTGCGTGTGTTCGCGCAGAGGCGATGAGCGGTGTTCGGGTGGTGAAAAGCGGCTACGTCACCTAAAAATTCGGAGCAAATCGGAAGTATTTTGATACAGCTGTCCACATGGATCAAACTTTTGCGTCTGAATCACCACTAGTGAAAACTGCGAAAGGTGTCATTCTCGCGTTAACCATAATCTTGAGCTTTCCGGCAGAACACATGGGTTGGCTGTAATAATTAGCGTTGAAGCATGTATAGCTATCAAGCAAAGGCATCTCCGAATTTACAAGAACTGCGCACACTTGGGCATGTTCGACGCAGGCGAGTACCGGGCTCGGGCTCGTTAATAAGCGGGCTCGTCCGGGATTTGAACCCGGGACCTCTCGCACCCTAAGCGAGAATCATACCCCTAGACCAACGAGCCGATGACGTAGCGCAGAACGTCCCAATTCTGACCCGCACCGTTTCTTTCACATCGTACGGCGTATGGTTCCGAGCACCCTGGCCACACCCACATAGGATTGTGTCGCAGCAGGACCCGTCCCGCGGCCGAGTTCCTCTGTTGCCGGCGCAGTATCACACGCCTGCCGCCGCCGGTAACTGTGAAGCCCGCCCCTGTGCCTACCCGCGAACAAGAAACAAACTCGAGTTCAGTTAGGGGCCTGTGCAAGGGAGCTCAGTTGAAATCGCCGGCGACGACAGGGTCCGACACCTGTCAATCAAACACGCGATTTCAAACAACAAAACCAAGGTGATGCAGATGACTTCGTGGACTGGAACGTGTATTACTTTGGTAATTGGGAGTTTCTCCGTCGCCTACGCCATCTTTTTTCCTTTCTCCTCCCCCTCTTTTTGCCTTTCCGCCCACTTTCCTCCTATCACCGAGTCCGCCCCCGCCGAACTTCTCGAGAATCGACACCAGACCTCTATGCGCTTGTGTCGCGTCACGCCACGCCACGCCCCTGTGCATTTGAAAATCGAATATCTGAGTGCTTTAAAGATACCCATTGCATCCCGCCAGGCGAAATTTGCTGACTGCGGGTGGTTAAGTGTCGCGAATATATTACGCAAGTTGTTCAGTGCATTAGCATGGAACGTTCTTCACATAGATAAGACAGTGGTATTAGCCTCATTCTTCCCATAAAAAAACAGGAGAATGAAGATATAGTTGGGTTATACGATTATAACCCAGTGTATACTTTGGTTATACATTGGGTTAACCCAACTATATCTCCTTTCTCCTGGTTTTATCCTTGGAATGAGGCTAATACTTCTGTCTTATCGCGAAAATATGTTACTGCTGATGGAGCATTAGGGATCGTGCTGATTAGATAATGTGGTCACTTAATCCCCAGCCCGTCGTCTAAAAACGATTTAGTTTTTCTTGACGGGGATCACTGGAACCTTCGGATTTGGGAAACAGAGTGCGACGTGAATCGGTTTATGTTACCAAAGATTGCACAGCCTAAAGGGCCTAACGAAGCCAATCGACATCTACAGAATTGCAATTCCGCTCAAGGAACATGCATTCCGCGCTAGCGGTTCCTCCACATGCACTGCCAGAACAAATTTACAGCTTGCACATCAATACAATCCCAATGGTCACGGCTAATCTCAGTTACCAGGGCCATGTTCCCTAAGGACAGTCTGTAGATAAATTTACGCCATACGCCATTGCCTTGTGAGGCGATGGGTGTGGCCAGTGTGCTTGGAGTCGTACACCTTACAGTATGAAAGTAACGGCACGGCTCACAATTGAGACGTTATGGAACGTGTCACCGGCTCGTTGGTCTCGGGGTATGACTCTCGCTTCGGGTGCGAGAGGTCCCGGGTTCAAATCCCGGACGAGCCCGGTTCTAGCTGTTAGGGTACCCGCTTGTGTGCTCAAGTGACAGGCTGTGCTCTATGTGCTCAAGCGCATACGTGTCTTGGGCCTTCCGCGTCTTGCCAGGCGGTTTTCACACCAGCATTACTCAGTGCGGAACTAACAAGCCGCACCATATGAAACATGAAATGCTCCAAACGTCGGATTAGATGCAACAGGGCCATAATGTGTGGTCGGCTATAAAAGGCCACCGTTTTCATCCCGGAGGCAATTTTGCTTTGTCGTTAGGCATTTCTTCGTCATGTCACGTTTCGCTGCTTTATTATTGGGAGTCAAACACCAAACACGTTTATTTTTGATACGTAAGTGCTTTTTTCTGTCGGTTAGTGGTGTAAATATCACTAATTCAGGAAAACCAGTTTTATATTTATCATCGCTGAGTTCAATATCACTTAAAATGATAATGTGAATAGATGAACAATGGTGGTTAACTTTGAAACATATCAAACTTGTTTTATGACTTAACACAATTGCACGCTTCAAGCACACAACTAATAGCTTTCATGTCCTAAGCAGTCGAATAGAATGCAGTTTTGTTCTTTCTCCAATCCCGCGCTTCGTTCTCTGTTACTTCCGTGCACTGTCCCGTCCCCAAGGTCTTTTTCCGTTACTCTTGAGGTGCTGCCCTGTCCCAAGCTCTTCTTTATCCCGTTAGTCTGGGGGTGCTGCCCTGTCCCAAGTCTTCTCTATCCCGTTAGTCTTGGAGTGCTGCCCTTGTCGCAAGCTCTTCTTTATTCCGTCCGTCATGTCCGTTCCCGCCACACCCTGATCTTTCAGATCCTCCTGGTCCTTGACAGGCTAGAGGGCAGGCAGCCTCGGTCTATCTGTCTAACGAAGTCACGCTGGCGTCCTACAGATTGCCACACAGTTATCGACGCAAGTCCAACCGGTCACGGCTAAGCTCTGTTCCCTGCGCTATGCTCCCCGGTGGCAGTCTGTAGCCAGCGCACGTCACGAGCTTAAGCGACAGTGGATGTGGCCAGTGCACCGGTAGCTGTTGCATGCAAGATGTGAATGTGATGCAGGGACCGGAGAATCGATATGTGAAAGTGAGTATTGTCGGCTCGTTGGTCTAGGGGCATGATTCTCGCTTTGGGTGCGAGCGGTCCCGGGTTCAAATCCCGGACGAGCCCGGTTATTGCTGTGAGAGAAACGCGCCTATGTTGAATCAGGCCGAGTAGGGCAAACGTTGACGAGTTTGGATGTATCTTTGCGTGGATGGTCCAGTGTTTCAACGGTTGTTATTGCAACAAACCATCTCGTGCGCGCTGAGTTCAGGCAGTGTAACAGGCAATATGCTGCTTGTGTCGTATTTTTCACTTCTTGTTGTTCTGTCGCATGGATCAAACTCACAGGGCACAGAATGGCCCGGAAACCCATATGTCATTCAACGCTTTCGATTTGTTTGCGGGCATCTTTGAAACTGGGCTCGTTTGGGTTTGAACTCGGGACCTCTCACACTCCAAGCGCGAATCACACGGCGCATACCTAGCCCGTGCCAATGAGGCGGGGTAAATAACACTGCCTCTCGGAAGACCTGGGCGCGCCCCTGTGCGTGCGTAGTGCGTGTGCTCGCACAGAGGTGATGAGCGGTGTTCGGGTGGTGAAGAACGGCCACTTCACCTAAAAATTCGGAGCATGTCCGAAAGATTTTGATACAACTGTTGTTACGGATTAAACTTACGCTTCTGATTCACCACTAGCGGAAGCTGCAAAAAGGAGTCATTCTCCTCTTAACCATGATCTTCAGTTTTCCGGCAGAAGACACGGCTTGGATTGGTTGCAATAACTAGCGTTAAGCATGCATCACTATCAAGCGAAGACATTTCTGAGTTCACAAGAGCTACGGAGCCTTAGGCACGTTCTACGCATGCGAGTACCTCTGACAGCAATAGCCGGGCTCGTCCGGGATTTGAACCCGGGACCTCTCGCACCCTAAGCGAGAATCATACCCCTAGACCAACGAGCCGATAATGTATCCCAAAGCGTCTCAATTCTGGGCCGCACCATTACTTTCACATCGCACGGTGTATGGCTCTGCGCACACTGGCCACACCCACATACGATTGTGTCGCTGCAGGACGCACCCCCGCGGTCGAGGTTCTCTGTTGCCGGCGCAGTATCACACGCCTGCCGCCGTCGGTAACTGCGAGTCCCGCCCCTGTGCCTACCCGCGAACAAGAAACAAACTCGAGTTCAGTTAGGGGCCTGTGCAAGGGAGCTCAGTTGAGATCGCCGGCCACGACTGGGTCCGATACCTGCCAGTCAAACACGCGATTTCAAACAGCAAAACCAAGGCGATGCAGATGATTTCGTGGCCTGGAACGTATATCAAGTTGGTAATTGGGAGTTCCTCCGTCACCCACGCCAACTTTTTTCCTTTCTCCTCTCCCTCTTCTTGCCTTTCCGCCCACTTCCTCCGTTCCCCGAGCCCACGTCCCCCCCCCCTCCCGCTGGACTTGTATCGACACCAACCTTCTGTGTGCTTCTGCGCTACGCTCCTGTGCATTTAAAAGTTCGAATATCTAAGTGCTTTGAAGAGACCCATCGCATCCAGCCAAGCGAAATTTGCTGGCTGCAGGTGGTTAAGTGTTATAGCGAATATATGACGCAAGTTATTCAGTGCATTATCGAGGAGCATTATTCATATAGATGAGATAGAAGTATCAGCCTGATTCCTCGGATAAAAACCAGGAGAGCGGATATATAATTGGGTTCTATGATTATAGCCCTATGTATAGTTGGATTGTACATTGGATTAACCCAGCCATATCTCCATTCTTCTGGTTTTTATCCTACAAATGAGGCTAATGCTTCTGTCTTGTCGGGAATACGTCAATGCTGATGGAGCGTTAAGCGTTTTTGTTGATTTAATAATGTGGACACTTAATCCCCATCCCGTCGTCTAAAAACGCTTTAGTTTTCTTGATCCGGATTATTGGAATCTTTGGATTTGGAAGACGAATTGCAGCGTGAGTTGGTTTGTTTCTCTTGCAAAGCCTCAGGTGCCGAGGCAAACCAATCGACATCTACAGAACTGCAATTCCGCTCAAGGAGCAGCCATTCTGTGCTAGCAGTTCCTCCACATGCATTGCCAGAAATAATTTGCAGCTTGCACGTCAATACAACCCCAATGGTCACGGCCAAGCCGGATTACTAGGACCACACTCCCTAAGGACAGTCTGTAGCCACAGCGCTCTGCGCCGCAACCTTATGAGACGATGGGTGTGGCCAGTGCGCTCACATCCGTACAACACGTGATGTGAAAGTAACGGCGTTACTCAGAATAAGGACGTTATCGAGTATCTTGTCGGCTCGTTGGTCTAGGGGTATGATTCTCGCTTCGGGTGCGAGAGGTCCCGGGTTCAAATCCCGGACGAGCCCGGTTCTTGCCGTCAGGGGCATCCGCTTGCTATCTCTATGCGTTTAAGCACGTATTGGTGTCTTCGATTCCTGCGTCTCGCTAGGCACTTTCACACAGTCCTTACTAAGTGCGGAACCAAGCAATTTTGCCGTGTGAAACCTCATATACTCAAAACATCGGATTAGTTGCAACAGGCCATGATGCAAGGCCGGCTAAAAAAACTTGCGTTTTCATCCCGGAAGCATTTTTACTTTGCCGCTACCAGGGGCGGAGCTAGCCTGGAGTTGTTTTTTTTTGGGGGGGGGGGGGACAACCGTTCGTCGCCAGCTGGCTGGTGTGGGATCCGAGGTCCAGTGCATGGTGCCTCTCGTGAGTACCTAGTACGGACATAAGCATAAGCAAAGCTCGAGACATAAGATATTACTACTGTTAAGAGTCAACTGGTCAGATGGGGTTTATTGTAAATGGTGATCAGGGTGACAAGCAGTGAAACAGGGTGACCAGGCCGGACAAAGGATGGCTTCTCGTGGCTATGGAGCGTGGTGGCAGCTGCGGAGCGGCTGTGGCGGGCGGGCACACCGGTGAGCCGCGCTGCGGAACGAGATGAATAATGAGTCAGTCAGGAGTCAGGATGTAATGTCAGTTTGAGAAGAACAAGGGGCTTGACGTGACATTTCAAATGATATTGGTGGCGGAACACTGAGCGTAAGCGTAAACGACCATTGCTGCTGTCGGAGATGAGACCAATCTATGAAGTTTGGTATTATACTGAGGACTGTTTTGCAAGAGCCAAGGCGTGAGGACACAAAGTTAAAACGGACGGCAAGTAGACGAAACTCGTATGAAGTTCTGGGAATGTTTTTGGGGGTCAAAACATACTCTCGGAGTTTTGGGGGGGCCATGGCTCCGTGCCCTACCCCCCCCCCCCCCCCGCCCTTCCCCCCTCCCCAGGATCCGCCTATGGCCGTTGGGCATCTCTTCATTTTGTCACGTTTCGCTACCTTATTATTGGAGGACCAAATACGTTTAGTTTTGGTTCTTAGGTAACTTAGTTTTGAGTCGGTGAGTGGT